>NW_027308497.1:0-100225 GCF_047496885.1 Scyliorhinus torazame | reverse complement strand
TTCCACATGTGTCCCGGGTGCAATCAGCCCCCCCCGGCGCCCTGCCCCCTCCCCCCCCCCCCTGGCCCCCTGCCTCCCTCCCCCTTGCGTGGGCAATGGGGGGGGGGGGTGCATTGGCGGGGTGAGGCTCAGGGAACTTACCCTCACTGCCCTCATGAGGGCAGCTTCTTCCTGCACTGTTCCCCCGTGCGGGGGATGTGCCCGACAGCGCTGACTGCGGCCCCCACCTCTCGCCATCCACGCCTCACGGTGCTGCTTGACTGCTGCGCTCCTCCACTGCATCCAACAGTGACTCCAGGTCACAGTCCCTGAAGCGGGGTACGGCGCGACGGGGCTCCTCCATGTCGTCCCCCGGTGTTTCTGTGCGCCCTGCGCACTTCCTTATACATAGCGCGGTGTCATCGTGGCATCGCGCGATGACGTCACCCGCTCCAGCGCTCTGCACACCGCGTTCCTCGCAGTGCCGCTGCTGGCCCCTCTCTCAGGCAGTGAATTGGCCGTGGCGTAGTCCCATTCGCGCCTTCGTGGAACGTGACAGCGTTCATGGCGGCGCGGGCACTTGGTCTCCATATCAGAGAATCGCCCCCATTATCTCCACTTGACTTATGGCCTGTTCCTTTTTTCTTAAACCTCCAAAGCACTAATTACAGTAGTAATCTGTGTCACTGGTAAATTTCCCCTCCAGTGGGATAGTATTCACCGAAACCCAGATTTGATTCTTAGTCTGTGCAAAATGCAAAACATCAGCCAAGTTTCCTGTTCCTGGTCAGCTACCTGTTACTGCAAAGTGATGATTTATGGATGACAATATGGAATAGATTATGCTCTGAAATCTTCCGCTGCCCCTCAGCGTTTTACTGTCGTGCTCACACATGGGAACAGCCAATGATTTACCAGAAGGTTTAAGCTGTGGCACGGTTGGCGCCTCTGAGTCAGAAGGTTGGGAGTTCAAGTCCCAGTTCAGGGAGCTGAATGCACAGATGAAGGCTGACACTCCATCCAAAACTGAGAGATTGCTGTACTGTCAGGGGTGTTGTCTTTTGATCGAGACATCAAACTGAATCGCTGTCTTCCCCCAGGTGCATGTATAAGACCGAATGGCACTGTGTTGAAAAGAAGGGGAGCCATCCCCATTGTCCGCACTAAAATAACAGTACAGACAAATCGTCCACTCATTACCACACTTACGTCTCTGGGATGTGCTTTGCGCAAATCGGCTACCGTGTTATTCCACCGCATCAGTGACTACAATGCAAAGTGTTTCACTGGGTGTAAAGTGCTTTTGGGCGTCTTGAGGTTGTGAAAGGTGGTATGTAAATACAAACTGTTCCTTTCTTTTTCATTACCTGCCGAACTCCATCCCCATCACAATAAGGAAGCAGAAAATTGGAAATAAATCTTTGCCAAAAAAAAAATGATTTACACTTAACAGGTTCCCTACCTTTTCTCCCATCAGTCCAGGGAAGCCAATAATGCCAGAGATCCCTTTCAGTCCTGAGGGTCCTGGTGATCCGGGAAATCCTGGAAGCCCTGGATCACCCGGTCTACCTTTGTCACGTCCAGGATGGGTTCTTAATCCTGGGCGTCCATGACGACCAGAAGGCCCTGGGAAGCCTTTGTCTCCTATTTAAAAACAAATAAAGAGTTCACTTTATCACTTCAAATTAATTCCATGGAGTGGAGTTTCCGCTTACAGCACAACGCTTACAGCACAATTGGTAAAGCAGATACAAATTGCACCCAGGCTTTCACTTATTTCAAACACCTTTTTTCTCCAATTTTCATGTCAACAAATGTAAAATCTGCCATGAAGCAGCACAACCGGGCAACGTTTTAAAAACTCCCCCCTTTTTTGTTAAACTCCCCCCTTTTTTGTTAAAGAAATTGCTTTCAAATATATTCCATAATTTGGTGCCATTTGGTTAATACTAAATTTGGTTAATAATAAATTTGGTTAATAATAAAGCAAAACAGCATTGAGCGAGTCAATGATAAGCAGGGGCTTACTGTAGCACGGGAGAGCTGAAGACTAAAGGGAGTAGGCTCTTTCAAAAAGATTGATGTTTAGATAGGTCATCTTTCAAACGTAATGCTTTGCATTCACTTGGCCTCAACCAAGGAGGTCGCGAGAAGGGACGCCAATGTTTGGGTAGCCTGGGGTCTTCATAAACTTTGCCCAGGCCTGTGCCCTGGAGGACTCTCTCTCCAGTTTTTCCGCAGAATATTAACACAACTTGGGAGATAGCATCATGAATGAGAAGGTCAACTCAATTGGCATTGAGAATGAGTGCGACAGTGATGGGGGAGACCATCATGTCCCATTGGCCAACCAGCAGCAACCTCACGTCAGGCATCCCCGGCCAGTGAGGTAGTCACTGGGGTGAGATCAGACCATCATCCTGGTACTTACCAGCAACCAAAAGTACGACATCAACGTTGGAACATGGGATATGGGAACTCTGTTACAACCTGGAAAACTGACAAACATCAAGCACCAAAATCAGGTGTTTGAAAGTTAAAATTCTTGGTTTGAGTGAAATGCGCTGGAAAGACGGAGGTAATTCCACAACAGATGGCATCACACTTGTCTACGAGGGGGATCAAAACATGAGACGGGTGTAGGAATCCTTCTAAGACGAGATGTGTGCGAGGTTCCTGGGCTATCTCGGATAGAATGGGCCTAGTGCAGAACTTGGGTCAGCCATAAATGTCTGGTTCTTTCAGGAGAATCGCACTTTCGACCTCTGCAATTATATTTTACACCGTCTTTACTTTTTTTTAAACAGTAGATTAATTGCCAGTAACCGATCCTCCTTTTCTGTAAATTGTTCCCTTGGTTGCTTCTTCCCTCTCTGTTTTCTCTTCTGATACAAAGCTGGAAACCAGCTAGCTGTTCCTGGGCGGCCACCAGATAAATATTTATATGTAAAATGGAAAAGACGCAGAGAGGATAAAGGCTAAAGGTCAAAGGTGTTAGATCCGCTTCATTTTGTTAATAGTGCACCTAACCATCTAACCATCTGTTGGCGGACCTCTCCAATCACTGTGTTCCCCGTGAATAGGCCTTTGCTGCTCATGATTCTGAAGCAACCCCTACAGTTACTAACCACAGTTCAATCTTTTAAGAAAATATACATTTTAAAACCTTTCTTTGGAGCCAGAGGGAGCAGGTCCCTAACTCCACGATCTCAGTGACCACCACTCCCCTCCCCCCGCCCCACACACCTGATCCTTCCCCTCACTAATTGATTACTGCTCCCTGTCGAAGCACCACAGGCTCTGGCGGTTCATCCCGCGAAGGCGTGAAAGGAGGCCCGCGATCCTATTTTGGGACTCCATTGGACCTCTCTGAATGGGCGTGCACTGGCGCCCCTTCGTCAAAATGCCACCTTTGATCCGAATCAGACATGATGGTGCAATTTTAAAAACAAAACGAAAATTACCATTCTGCCCACGAAACCCTGGAACCCCATGTCTGCCAGGGTTTCCTTTTATTCCATTGGTTCCAGTAACATTGGGCGGAGGCCCAGGCCATCCAGTAGCCCCTGTATCACCTGAAGAAAAACAAAGAAAGCAACAATAAACAGAAATCAAACGGTAAGCAGCCAATGACAGATCTTAACAGGAATTAAACCGGCACACCAAAATGGACCATAGGATCCCTACAGTGCAGAAAGAGGCCATTCGGCCCATCGAGTCTGCACCGACCCCCTGAAAGAGCATCCTACCGAGGCCCACTCCACCAGCCTATCCTCGTAACCCCACCTAACCTGCACATATGTTCAGAAGGTGGCGCTGGAGCGAGGCGACCCTCTGTGAGCTCTCCCCAACAGATCCACTTTTTACTTAACTTATACTCATTCTAATCTTTTACATTGGATACCTTGTGTTGCCCTGCTATGTATTTTCTTTTCTTCCCTTTTCTTCCCATGTACTTAGTGATCTGTTGAGCTGCTCGCAGAAAAATTCTTTTCACTGTACCTTGGTACACATGACAATAAACAAATCCAATCCGATCCATCTTTGAAATCGGAGCACCCGGAGGAAACCCACGCAGACACGGGGAGAACGTGCAAACTCCACACAGACAGTCACCCGAGGCCGGAATCGAACCCGTGTCCCTGGCGCTGTGAGGAAGCAGTGCTAACCACCGTGCCGCCTGTGGTATTATAGGTATTACGGTACCTGATAGGCTAAAGCACCATTGGTGGAAACTGTATGCTTGCTATTGGTTAGAGTGTATGATAGCTCCGCCCTGATAGGCGGGGTATAAGACCCCCGTGCCACCCCAGCAGCCCTCATTCTGTACCTGAGCTGCTGGGGGAAACATCTAGCTTATTAAAGCCTTCAGTTGGACTACAACCTCGCTTTAGTGGTCATTGATCGTGCATCAATTTAATAAGCTAGTTTTTAAGAAGAAAGGATGGAGCTCCGAATCAAGCCGGAGTGTCTGCAACTTAGCCCCCACGTGGCGAACTCAGCGGCAATCTTTAAGCACTGGCTGGCGTGCTTTAAAGGGTATCTCGAGGCGGCCGAAAACGCACCCACGGGAGAGCAGAAACTGCACGTCCTGCACTCAAGAGTGAGCCCGGAGATTTACACCCTCATCTAGGAAGCAGAAGACTTCGATGCAGCAATAGAGCTGCTAAAAGGACACTATATTC
The DNA here is from genome assembly GCF_047496885.1 of Scyliorhinus torazame. Classification (NCBI taxonomy): domain Eukaryota; kingdom Metazoa; phylum Chordata; class Chondrichthyes; order Carcharhiniformes; family Scyliorhinidae; genus Scyliorhinus; species Scyliorhinus torazame. The sequence goes on along the minus strand of NW_027308497.1, from coordinate 95,561 downwards.
ACCTGGTAAACCAGGTCTATGCCCGGCACCTGCTTGCAACAAGGCGACAAACCCCTGGGGAATCGCTGGAGGAATTCTACCGTGCACTCCTGGTGTTGGGCAGAAGCTGCGGCTGCCCGCAAGTTTCGGCGAGCGAACACACGGAACTCTTGGTCCAGGACGCTTTCGTGGCAGGTATGCTATCGTCACAAATCCGCCAGCGCCTGTTAGAAAAGGACACCCTGGGTCTCAGGGAGGCAACATTCCCGTATCTCGATAATGTCACCATCTGCGGCCACGACCAGCAGGACCACGACACCAACCTCCGAAAATTTCTCCAGACCGCTAAAATCCTTAACCTTCCATACAATAAGGATAAATGCGTGTTTAGCACAGACCGTCTAGCCATTCTCGGCTACGTAGTGCGAAATGGAGTTATGGGCCCCGACCCTGAATGCATGCGCCCCCTTATGGAGTTCCCCCTCCCTCACTGCTCCAAGGCCCTGAAACGCTGCCTAGGGTTTTTTAGCTACTACGCTCAGTGGGTCCCCAACTACGCGGACAAGGCCCGTCCCCTGATCCAATCCACAGCTTTTCCCCTGTCGATAGAGGCCCGCCAGGCCTTCAGCCGCATCAAAGCAGACATTGCAAAGGCCACGATGCACGCCATCGACGAGTCCCTCCCCTTCCAGGTCGAGAGCGATGCGTCCGACGTAGCTCTGGCGGCCACCCTCAACCAAGCGGGCAGACCCATGGCCTTCTTCTCCCATAACCTCCATGCTTCTGAAATCCGCCACTCCTCAGTTGAAAAGGAGGCCAGGCCATAGTAGAAGCTGTGCGACATTGGAGGCATTACCTGGCCGGCAGGAGATTCACTCTCCTCACTGACCAACGATCGGTGGCTTTCATGTTTGATAATGAACAGCGGGGCAAGATAAAAAATGACATGATCTTGCAGTGGAGGATCGAACTCTCCACCTACCACTACGAGATCTTGTATCGTCCCGGGAAGCTAAACGAGCCTCCTGACGCCCTTTCCCGCGGCACATATGCCATCGCACAAGTGGACCGCCTCCGAGCCCTCCACGAGGACCTCTGCCACCCGGGGGTCACTCGCTTTTTCCATTTTGTCAAGACCCACAACCTGCCCTACTCCATCGAGGAGGTCAGGACAGCCACCAGGGACTGCAAATCTACGCGGAGTGCAAACCGCACTTCTACCGGCCAGAGAAAGCACACCTGATAAAGGCTTCCCGTCCTTTGAACGCCTCAGCATGGACTTCAAAGGCCCCCTCCCCTCCACCGACCACAACACGTACTTCCTGAGCATGATTGACGAGTACTCCCGGTTCCCATTCGCCATCCCCTGCACCGGACATGACCGCAACCACCGTCATCAAGGCCCTCCATAGCATCTTTGCACTGTTCGGGTTCCACGCTTACATACATAGTGATAGGGGGTCCTCCTTTATGAGCGACGAACTACGTCAATTCCTGCTCAGCAAGGGCATCGCCTCGAGCAGGACGGCCAGTTACAACCCCCGGGTAAAGGACAGATAGAGAGGCAGAACGGAACGGTCTGGAAGACCGTCCTACTGGCCCCTACGGTCCAGGAACCTCCAGTCTCCCGCTGGCAAGAAGTCATCCCGGATGCCTCCACTCCATCTGGTCACTGCTTTGTACGGACCACCAATCAGACACCTCACGAACGTCTCCTCTGGGACCTCACTCCTGACCTGGCTGGCAGCTCCCGGACCTATCCTGCTCTGAAAACGTGTCAGCAGGGGTGACGTCTTTGTGAATTATAATCTCCTGAGTCCCACACGCCCGCTGCCAGACCCTCGCCCACTAATAGGGGGGAAGTAGCACGATGTCAGACCCCAGGAGGCTGCCACTGAAGAGCCTCATTGGGTGTGGGGGAGGGGAAGCCTGAAGCAGAACGCCTAAACTTTCCTCGTGGCATCTTCAGTCTGATCTGCCTATTTAAGTAAGGACTTTGCAGGAGGGCCCACCCACCCGCTCAGAAGAGCAGCTTAAATTGCAGGAAAAGAGCCGGAGCTTGGTAAGTCTCTGGAACACAAGCTGTGGTGTAAATGTTCCGTCGTGCCGGCCCGATTACCTTATTTTATTTGTTTATCTGCCTTAATTTTAAGAATCGTTCCATTTGTCATTCAGGGCAGTAAACGCAAAAAAGGCTCAAATACGTAGGTACCTGAAACAGTTCAGCTGACGGAAAGCCATCTACTTGGGGGGGGGGGGGGGGGGGGGGGGAGGCGGGGGGGGGGGAAGGACCTAGATACCAGCTTTGGATTGTCATCTTACCCTTTTCTCCTTTCCTCCCGACGGGACCAGGGAAGAAGCCCGGCCTTCCTGGGCTGCCGTTTCTCCCGGACGTCCATCAAATCCTGGCCGGCCTTCTGGACCAGGCAATCCTGGAATCCAACCACGCCAGGAGAACCCCTCTCACCTGTGGTAAATCAAGACACAAAGGATAAGCAATACCGACTTCAATCTGTGGGCAAACGTTATAGCGATGAAATTGAAAAAGGTAGTAACTGTTGAAACCGTAACAATATGGTTAAGAAGTACTGATAAGTGATATAGTCCAGGATTCACCATTCCTCGCCGCTAAGATTGGGAATCCCAATCGGGCGGAGAATCTCAAGTCAACACAAAAATAGTCTCGGGGCCGGGCGGCACATCCCCAGTCTCCGCTCCCACCGGCAGGCCACTGGGATTCCCACGTTGGCGGGAACATGCAAACAGCTCCTTAACATTAATTTGAATGAGATTAATGGGCTGGAAGCCCAAATCCCGCCCCCCCCTCCCCCATTGTGCACGGGCACCCACAGCAGGAACTCCACCGGGCGGACCTTGGTGCAAATATTGCCATGTGCAGTCCTGCCGCGCTGGGCCCCAAGGGGGGGGTCAGAGGATTAGGTCATTGCTTGTGTGGCCCTCTGCTGCTGTCAGGCAGATCTGGGGGTTAGAACCATGGAATCCATACAGTGCAGGTGGATGCCAATCAGCCCATTGAGTCTGCACCTACTCTCTGAAAGAGTACCCTACCTAGGCCCACTCCCCAGGCCCTATGCCTGTGGCTCTGTAACCTCACTTAACCTGCAGAACTTTGGACACCAAGGGGCAATTAATCATGGCCAACCCACCTAACCTGCACATCTTTGAACTGTGGGTGGAAACTTCACCACCCGGAGCAAACCCACGCAGACAGGGGGAGAACGTGTAAACTTCACACAGTCACCTAAGTCCAGAATTGAACCTGGGTAGGCGGCACGGTGGCGCAATGGTTAGTACTGCTGCCTCACAGCGCCAGGGACCCAGGTTTGATTCCGACCTTGGATGGGGAGTTTCTCCCCGTGTCTGTGTGGACTTCTTCCAGATATTCCGGTTTCATACCACAGTCCAAAGATGTGGAGGTTAGGCGGATTGGCCACGCTAAATTGCCCACTAATGTCCAGAGGTTAGCTGGGGTTTCGGGGATAGGGTGTGCTGTGAGCCTCGGTGAGGGTGCTCTGTGGAGGGTCTGTGCAGAATGGCCTCCCTCTGCACTGTAGGGATTATATTCATTCAATTTCATAGTGGCTTTAACGAGCCTTTAATTGACAGCTTACTGGTTTAAACACAGCTGCCAGGAAGGTTGTTTATTTATCTTTCCCTTCACGTTTGAAATGACAGTGCCAAGGTGCCACGGTGGCATTTTGCACGGTCCGGGGTTGCCCTGCCCATATTAGGTGGAGTGCGGAGTGGGTCCTTATATCTGTACTAATCTCAACAGGGTTGTGACGGGGTTGAAATAACTGGCCCCAGCCATCTGGTTTCTAGACGCAGGTCAATACTCGCAAGTGAGATAATCAAAAAGAAACAAAAAGCAAGTCATTGATTGATAGTTCGCATGGATTTCTTAAAGGAAGGTCTTGCCTCTCAAGAAAGCACAACATCTTTCTAAGGAGACTAAGGAAATTTGGCATGTCCACATTGTCCCTTAGCAGCTTTTACAGGTGCACCATATAAAGCATCCCATCCGGCTGCATCACAGCCTGGTATGGCAACTGCTCGGTCCAATACCATAAGAAACTACAGAGAGTTGTGAACGCTGCCCAGTCCATCACGCGAACCCGCCTCCCATCCATTGATTCTGTCTACACCTCCCGCTGCCTGGGGAACGTGGGCAGCATAATCAAAGACCCCGCCCACCCGGCTTATTCCCTCTTCCAACTTCTTCCATCGGGCAGGAGATACAAAAGTCTGAGAACACGCACAAACTAATTCAAAACCAGCTTCTTCCCCGCTGTTACCAGACTCCTAAATGACCCTCTTATGGACTGATGGACTTATGGACTGATCAGATCTCTTCACACATCTTCTCTGCTGAGTAGTACTACACTCCTGTATGCTTCACCTGATGCCTGTGTCTATGTATTCACATTGTGTCCTTATGTTTGCCCTGATTTTTTTCTCATGTATGGAATGATCTGTCGGGACTGTACACAGAACAATACTTTTCACTGTACCTCACGGTACACGTGACAATAAACAATCCAAAGAAAATCCCAAAATTTGATTGAATTCTTTTGAGGAAGTGCAACAAGGGTTGATGAAGTTGATGTAATGGATGTGGTGTACATGGGTTTTAGCAAGGCAATTTGGCTCAGTAACAGGAAACAAAAGGTAATAGTCGATGGCAGCCCTTGCAATTGGAAACTTGTTTCAAGTGGTGTTCCACAGGGCTCGGTGTTGGGGCCCTTACTGTTTGTGTTGTATATTAACGATTTGGACGTGAACGTGGGGAGCACGATTGGGAAATTTGCAGACGGCTCAAAGATTCACCAAGTGGTGGATAGTGTAGCACAGTAGCACAGTGGTTAGCACTGTTGCTTCACAGCGCCAGAGACCCAGGTTCGATTCCCGGCTGGGTCACTGTCTGTGTGGAGTCTGCACGTTCTCCCCGTGGCTGCGTGGGTTTCCTCCGAGTGCGGCGGTTTCCTCCAACAAGTCCTGAAAGACGTCCTTGTTCGGTGAATTGGACATTCTGAATTCACCCTCAGTGTACCTGAGCAGGTGCACAGTGTGACGACTAGGAGATTTTCACAGTAACCTCATTGCAGTGTTAATGTAAGCCTACAGGTGACACTAATAACAATTATTATTATTATTAGGATAGTTATAATCTTCAAAACAATGTAGATGCATTGATGGAGTGGATGATAATGTGGCAGATGGAATTTAACACAGACAAGTGTGAGGTTATGCATTTAAGGAGGTCAAACAGTTCTAGGGAGTACACAATAAATGGGCAGAGTAAGAAGTCTTACAACACCAGGTTAAAGTCCGACAGGTTTGTTTGGAATCACTAGCTTTCGGAGTGCAGCTCCTTCATCAGGGGTGACTTAATTGAGTTGTACAAAATTGTAAGGGAAAGAGATAGGCTGGACAGGGTAAAATTGTTTCCCTTGGTGGAGAATTCTAGAACCAGGGTTAATAGATTCAAGATAAGTGGCAGAAGGTGTAGAGGGTACATGAGGAAGAACTTTTTTACACAGAGGGTCGTGGGGGCCTGGAATTCACTGCACGGGTTGGTGGTGGAGGCAGGGACCCTAAACTCTTTTAAAATGTACCTGGATCTGCATCTTAAGTGCTGTACGATACAGGGCTATGGACCAGGTGCAGGAAGGTGGGATTAGAAAGGACACCTGGGTGTATTTGGGCTGGCATGGAGAAGATGGGACAAATGGCCTCCTTCTGTTCTGTAACCTTGCTCTGATTCTATGATTCCATCAAATAGCCAGTGAAGGCTCAATGGGCTGAATGGCCTCAATCTGTTCTCTAATTCTTGATGGGTCTCTGATTTCTGGTTGTGATTTCAACACAGAAATTAGGCAGAAATGGTGGGTGCAATTCTCCCAGAAAATTACTAAGTGAGGTCGGCAAACGAGGTGCAATTCCCGCCAGGTGGATCTGTGCGATCCAGACTGCAATTCACCCACACTTAGACATCCTTTTGGAGCGAGGGGTGAGTCACGCTGTGGGACCATAAGAAGCTGGCAAGGCCGGATTCTCAGAGACAGAGGTGCCATTTTTAAAGATGTCAGAACATGACTACAGCAACCCCTCCCATCTCATCCCTAACATTGGCAAAGCACCTCCCAACCACTGGCAAGCTCGCCACCCCCCCCCCCCCCCCAAATTGCTGGCAGGGCCCCCTTCCCCAAATATAATCTTTATCTTTATTATTAATGTCACAAGTAGTCTTACTTGATGCTGCAATGAAGTTACTGTGAAAATCCCCAAGTCGCCACACTCTGGCGCCTGTTCGGGTACACTGAGGGAGAATTCAGAATGTCCAATTCACCTAACAAGCACGTCTTTCGGGACTTGTGAGAGGAAACCGGAGCACCCAGAGGAAACCCACACAGACATGGGGAGAACTTGCAGATTCTGCACAGAACGTGACCCAAGCTGGGAGTCAAACCCGGGTCTCTGCCACTGTGAAGCAAGTGAGCCACACCCCACAATGGGTTCGAAAAAGGCCCCCCTCTGCCCCTTCTCAGGTCCCCCCCCACCCCAGTCCCCCCTTTCAGTGCCCACCCTTTGGCAGTGCCAAACTGGTACTGCACCCTGGCAGTGGTAATCAGGGTGCCAGGGCCCAGTGCTAGGTTGGCACTGCCGGGATGCATCTGCTCTTTCTAGGAAACACTTCAAAGTTAATGGACCATGAAGAGCTATAAGAACAAACAAAGTCCTTCTTTGGAGTAGCCTGAACTTGTCAATCAAGGGGCTTGTCACTGGCGCCTGGTCCCCACTTTTAAGGACCAGTCGTGATTTGCGCCTACGGGGCTTCCAGCAGGGGGCAGGCGGGAGCATCCCGGGGGGCTGCAGCATTCCACTTCAATCGTGCTAATGAGATTGGAATGGATGCTAATAAGCTCTGATCAGGTTCTCGCTGTTTCTGCACGAGAACCTGATCTCACCAGGCAGCGAGGAGCAGGAGACATGCAACGGGTTTGACACCCAATTCAATGGGCCAACGGGAATCCCAGCAAGGGCTAACGGCCCTGGAGAATCACCGCCAGTCTTTTAAAAATAATTCATGGTAAATGGGCGTCGCTGGCTAGGCCAGCATTTATTGCTCATCCCTATTTTCACTTGAGAAAGCGGTGGTGAGCCACCTTCTTGAACCTCTGAAGTCCATGGTGTAGGTACACCTACTATGCTGTTAGGAAGGGGGTTCCAGGATTTTGATCCAACAGCAGTGAAGGAATGGCAATATAGCTCCAAGTCAGGATGGTGAGTGGTTAGAAGGCAACTCGCAGGCGGTGGTGTTCCCTTGTGTCTGTTGCCCTTGTCCTTCTAGGTGGCATAGGTTGGTGGGTTTGGAAGGTGCTATCGCAGGATCCTTGGTGAATTGCTGCAGTGCATCTTGCAGTTGGAGTACACTGTTGTATGCTGTACGTCAATGTGAAGGGAGTGAATGTTTACGGTGGTGGATGGGGGGCCAATCAAGCGAGTTACTTTTACTTGAATGGTGTTGAGCTTCTTGAGTGCTGACGGAGCTGCCCTCATACAAGCAAGTGGATATTCCAGCATACTGCTGACTTGTGCCTTATAGATGGTGGGCAGGCTTTGTGGAGATGGGAGGTCAATTACTCGTCACAGGATTCCTAGCCTCTGACCTACTCTTGTAGCCACAGTATTTATATGGCTAGTCCAGTTCAGTTTCTAGTCAATGGTAACCCCCAGGATGTTGATAATGGGGAATTCAGTGATTGTAATGGTTTTAAATGTCAAGGGGAGATGGTCCGATTCTCTGTTTTTGGGAGTTGGTTATTGCCGGGCATTTGCGTGGCACCAATGTTAATTTACACTTCCAAGCCCGAGCCTTAATATTGTCCAGGTCTTTCTGCAGCTGCAAAGATTGTTGCCCCCATTAGAATGCAAGTGCTCCAGCAGCTCGTAAGATAAGCACCGGTGGTGAATGAGCAATAAGGCAAACAATTGGAGTTTTGGTAAACAGTCGAAAAGGTTTTGCTCCAATTGCTATGCTCTGAGTATAATTTGTGTGTAAAGCCCAGCTTCACTTCAAGGTGAAGTGGAGGAAGGCTGTCTCCACCAGGAAGGCTTGCTCTACTCAACTCTGACATCAGGACCATTCCAAGCAGATTGTTATGGGCCAGGATTTGGAAAACTCCAAAGAATATCATGGAGTTCACCTGACCTACAACTGTTTATAGATTTTGGTTACGATGAGTACAAGGGCCTGCCTTTCCTGTGTTATTCAACAAGTTCTTTCAGCACTTTTAATCAAAAAACAAGCTTTATTCTACGAATTTAGTTAACATTCTTATAAACACACACAGTAAGCATTTTTATCAACTACAAACATAAATGCCCCACACAGTTACAGTAATCTATATATCATCCTTAATAACTTCCCCCCTTGAACTGTTCCAATTTAATAACAAGATCCCAGAAACCAGAAACCCCTTTTCAAAGGTGTGGCCCAGCACACAGCACTCAAGACCTGGTATGGATACTTCTTGTTTCCTTTCTCTAAACAGCAGGTTTGAATTCCTTCCTGAAAATAGTTATCACTTTTAAGTTATCAAGTAATCTGGAAACAGCTTTTAAACTGAAGGTCCTTCTGAGTCCAGCAGCCAAAAAGCCCACATGAGCCACAAAACAGCCCAAACCAAAACAAAAGTAAAACTCAGAGCCACAGCACAGCCAGCTCCACCCGCACAATGACATCACAGAAGCCATGTGACAAGACAAAACATTTCTTAAAGGGGCACTCCCATGACAATATGTACATTCAAAGTATGTGCAAAGCTTCACACAGGTTCTTTACAGGTACAGAGTGTAAAAAACTTTAGAAGTTTGGGGGAGTGGGGGCTTTGTTGTAGCCAAAACGCATGAGAGAGATGCAGCAGCCCTTCACCCTCAAACCGTTTCCGATTTGTTTCTTCCTTCAGGGTTTGAAACGGGCAGCCAATTTTGTGCCCAATTTGCATTTTCACAAAGTCAAATTTACATGCGAACATATTGTGATATCCCGCTCGGGACCTATGGAGTGGGAATGATTATCTACCCTGTGGTCCTTGCAGAATACGAGCTCCTCCACTAGGGCCAGGAGAATCTCTAATTTTTATTTTAAAATAAATATTTTATTGAAAATTTTTGGTCAACCAACACAGTACATTGTGCATCCTTTACACAATATTATAACAACACAAATAACAATGACCTATTTTATAAACAGAAAATGAATAAATAATAAATAACAAAAATGAAAACTAACCCTAATTGGCAACTGCCCTATCACAAGTAACACTCTCCAAAAATATAATTTAACAGTCCAATATATAATTATCTGTAGCAACGACCTATACATATTATACAGTATATATTAACAACCCTGAGAGTCCTTCCCCCGCCCTCCCCCCCCCCCCCCCCCCGATCCTGGGCTGCTGCTGCTGCCTTCTTTTTTCCATTCCATCTATCTTTCTGCGAGGTATTCGACGAACGGTTGCCACCGCCTGGTGAACCCTTGAGCCGACCCCCTTAGGACAAACTTAATCCGCTCTAGCTTTATAAACCCTGCCATGTCATTTATCCAGGTCTCCACCCCCGGGGGCTTGGCTTATTTCCACATTAGCAATATCCTACGCCGGGCTACTAGGGACGCAAAGGCCAAAACATCGGCCTCTCTCGCCTCCTGCACTCCTGGCTCTTGTGCAACCCCAAATATAGCCAACCCCCAGCTTGGTTCGACCCGGACCCCTACTACTTTTGAAAGCACCTTTGTCACCCCCATCCAAAACCCCTGGAGTGCCGGGCATGACCAAAACATATGGGCATGATTCGCTGGGCTTCTCGAGCACCTCGCACACCTATCCTCCACCCCAAAAAATTTACTGAGCCGTGCTCCAGTCATATGCGCCCTGTGTAATACCTTAAACTGAATCAGGCTTAGCCTGGCACACGAGGACGACGAGTTTACCCTGCTTAGGGCATCTGCCCACAGCCCCTCCTCGATCTCCTCCCCCAGCTCTTCTTCCCATTTCCCTTTTAGTTCTTCTACCATAGTCTCCCCTTCGTCCCTCATTTCCCTATATATATCTGACACCTTACCATCCCCCACCCATGTCTTTGAGATCACTCTGTCCTGCACCTCTTGTGTCGGGAGCTGCGGGAATTCCCTCACCTGTTGCCTCGCAAAAGCCCTCAGTTGCATATACCTGAATGCATTCCCTTGGGGCAACCCATATTTCTCGGTCAGCGCTCCCAGACTCGCGAACTTCCCATCCACAAACAGATCTTTCAGTTGCGTTATTCCTGCTCTTTGCCACATTCCATATCCCCCATCCATTCCCCCCGGGGCAAACCTATGGTTGTTTCTTATCGGGGACCCCCCCCAAGGCTCCAGTCTTTCCCCTATGCCGTCTCCACTGTCCCCAAATCTTCAGTGTAGCCACCACCACCGGGCTTGTGGTGTAGTTCCCCGGTGAGAACGGCAATGGGGCTGTCACCATAGCCTGTAGGCTAGTCCCCCTACAGGACGCCCTCTCTAATCTCTTTCACGCCGCTCCCTCCTCCTCTCCCATCCACTTACTCACCATTGAAATATTAGCGGCCCAATAATACTCACTTAGGCTCGGTAGTGCCAGCCCCCCCCTATCCCTGCTACGCTGTAAGAATCCCTTCCTCACTCTCGGGGTCTTCCCGGCCCACACAAAACCCATGATGCTCTTTTCGATCCTTTTAAAAAAAGCCTTCGTGATCACCACCGGGAGGCACTGAAACACAAAGAGGAATCTCGGGAGGACCACCATCTTAACCGCCTGCACCCTCCCTGCCAGTGACAGGGATACCATATCCCATCTCTTGAAATCCTCCTCCATTTGTTCCACCAACCGCGTTAAATTTAACCTATGCAATGTGCCCCAATTCTTGGCTATCTGGATCCCCAGGTAACGAAAGTCCCTTGTTACCTTCCTCAACGGTAGGTCCTCTATTTCTCTACTCTGCTCCCCTGGATGCACCACAAACAACTCACTTTTCCCCATGTTCAATTTATACCCTGAAAAATCCCCAAACTCCCCAAGTATCCGCATTATTTCTGGCATCCCCTCCGCCGGGTCTGCCACATATAGTAACAAATCGTCCGCATACAAAGATACCCGGTGTTCTTCTCCTCCTCTAAGTACTCCCCTCCACTTCTTGGAACCCCTCAACGCTATCGCCAGGGGCTCAGTCGCCAATGCAAACAATAATGGGGACAGAGGGCATCCCTGCCTTGTCCCTCTATGGAGCCGAAAATATGCAGATCCCCGTCCATTCGTGACCACGCTCGCCATCGGAGCCCTATACAACAGCTGCACCCATCTAACATACCCCTCTCCAAAACCAAATCTCCTCAACACCTCCCACAAATAATCCCACTCCACTCTATCAAATGCTTTCTCGGCATCCATCGCCACTACTATCTCCGTTTCCCCCTCTGGTGGGGCCATCATCATTACCCCTAACAGCCTCCGTATATTCGTGTTCAGCTGTCTCCCCTTCACAAACCCAGTTTGGTCCTCGTGGACCACCCCCGGGACACATTCCTCTATTCTCATTGCCATTACCTTGGCCAGGATCTTGGCTTCTACATTTAGGAGGGAAATAGGTCTATAGGACCCGCATTGTAGCTGGTCCTTTTCCTTCTTTAAGAGAAGCGATATCGTTGCTTCAGACATAGTCGGGGGCAGTTGTCCCCTTTCCTTTGCCTCATTAAAGGTCCTCGTCAATACCGGGGCGAGCAAGTCCACATATTTTCTATAGAATTCGACTGGGAATCCATCCGGTCCCGGGGCCTTTCCCGCCTGCATGCTCCTAATTCCTTTCACCACTTCTTCTACCTCGATCTGTGCTCCCAGTCCCACCCTTTCCTGCTCTTCCACCTTGGGAAATTCCAGCCGATCCAAAAAGCCCATCATTCTCTCCCTCCCATCCGGGGGTTGAGCTTCATATAATTTTTTATAAAATGTCTTGAACACTCCATTCACTCTCTCCGCTCCCCGCTCCATCTCTCCTTCCTCATCCCTCACTCCCCCTATTTCCCTCGCTGCTCCCCTTTTCCTCAATTGGTGTGCCAGCAACCAATATCTCCCCATATTCGTACTGTACACCCTGTGCCTTCCTCCATTGTGCCTCTGCAGTGCCCGTAGTCAGCAAGTCAAATTCGACATGTAGCCTTTGCCTTTCCCTGTACAGTCCCTCCTCCGGTGCTTCCGCATATTGTCTGTCCACCCTCAAAAGTTCTTGCAGCAACCGCTCCCGTTCCTTACTCTCCTGCTTCCCTTTATGTGCCCTTATTGATATCAGCTCCCCTCTAACCACCGCCTTCAGCGCCTCCCAGACCACTCCCACCTGGACCTCCCCATTATCATTGAGTTCCAAGTACTTTTCAATGCACCCCCTCACCCTTAGACACACCCCCTCATCTGCCATTAGTCCCATGTCCATTCTCCAGGGTGGGCGCCCTCCTGTTTCCTCCCCTATCTCCAAGTCTACCCAGTGTGGAGCGTGATCCGAAATGGCTATAGCCGTATACTCCGTTCCCCTCACCTTCGGGATCAATGCCCTTCCCAGCACAAAAAAGTCTATTCGCGAGTAGACTTTATGGACATAGGAGAAAAACGAGAACTCCTTACTCCTAGGTCTGCTAAATCTCCATGGGTCTACACCTCCCATCTGCTCCATAAAATCTTTAAGTACCTTGGCTGCTGCCGGCCTCCTTCCAGTCCTGGACTTCGACCTATCCAGCCCTGGTTCCAACACCGTATTAAAATCTCCCCCCATTATCAGCTTTCCCATCTCTAGGTCCGGAATGCGTCCTAGCATCCGCCTCATAAAATTGGCATCATCCCAGTTCGGGGCATATACGTTTACCAAAACCATCGTCTCCCCCTGTAGTTTGCCACTCACCATCACGTATCTGCCCCCGTTATCCGCCACTATAGTCTTTGCCTCGAACATTACCCGCTTCCCCACTAATATAGCCACCCCCCTGTTTTTCGCATCTAGCCCCGAATGGAACACCTGCCCCACCCATCCTTTGCGTAGCCTAACCTGGTCTATCAGTTTCAGGTGCGTTTCCTGTAACATAACCACATCTGCCTTAAGTTTCTTAAGGTGTGCGAGTACCTGTGCCCTCTTTATCGGCCCGTTCAGCCCTCTCACGTTCCACGTGATCAGCCGGGTTGGGGGGCTTCCTACCCCCCCCCCCCCCCCTTGTCGATTAGCCATCCCCTTTTTCCAGCTCCTCACCCGGTTCCCACGCAGCCGTATCTCCCCCAGGCGGTGCCCCCCCGCCCATCCCCTCCCATACCAGCTCCCCCCTCTCCCCAGCAGCAGCAACCCAGTAATTCCACCCCCCCCCCCCCGCTAGATCCCCCGCTCGCGTAATTACTCTCCCCATGTTGCTCCCAGAAGTCAGCAAACTCTGGCCGACCTCGGCTTCCCCCCGTGACCTCGGCTCGCACCGTGCGACGCCCCCTCCTTCCTGCTTCTCTATTCCCGCCATGATTATCATAGCGCGGGAACCAAGCCCGCGCTTCTCCCTTGGCCCCGCCCCCAATGGCCAACGCCCCATCTCCTCCACCTCCCCTCATCACCACCTGTGGAAGAGAGAAAAGTTACCACATCGCAGGATTAGTACATAAAACTCCTCTTTCCCCCCTTTTTAACCCCCCTCTTCGCCCCCCATATTCGCCCCACCACTTTGTTCAAACGTTCTTTTTAATAACCCGCTCATTCCAGTTTTTCTTCCACAATAAAAGTCCACGCTTCATCCGCCGTCTCAAAGTAGTGGTGCCTTCCTCCATATGTGACCCACAGTCTTGCCGGTTGCAGCATTCTAAATTTTATCTTCTTTTTATGAAGCACCGCCTTGGCCCGATTAAAGCTCGCCCTCCTTCTCGCCACCTCCGCACTCCAGTCTTGATAAACGCGGATCACCGCGTTCTCCCATTTACTGCTCCGAGTTTTCTTTGCCCATCTAAGGACCATTTCTTTATCCTTAAAACGGAGGAATCTCACCACTATGGCTCTGGGAATTTCTCCTGCTCTCGGTCCTCGCGCCATCACTCGGTATGCTCCCTCCACCTCCAACGGACCCGCCGGGGCCTCCGCTCCCATTAACGAGTGCAGCATCGTGCTCACATATGCCCTGACGTCCGCTCCCTCCACACCTTCAGGAAGACCAAGAATCCTCAGGTTGTTCCTCCTTGCGTTGTTCTCCAGTGCCTCCAACATTTCCACACATCGTTTCTGATGTGCCTCATGCATCTCCGTCTTCAACACCAGGCCCTGTATGTCGTCCTCATTCTCGGCTGCCTTTGCCTTCACGACCCGAAGCTCCCGCTCCTGGGTCTTTTGTTCCTCCTTTAGCCCTTCGATCGCCTGTAGTATCGGGGCCAACAGCTCTTTCTTCATTTCCTTTTTGAGTTCTTCCACACAGCATTTCAAGAACTCTTGTTGTTCAGGGCCCCATGTTAAACTGCCACCTTCCGACGCCATCTTGGTTTTTGCTTGCCTTCCTTGCCGCTGTTCTTAAGGATCCACTGCAATCCGGCCACTTTCTCCTCCTTTTTTCATCCGTATCCAGGGGGGATTCCCTTCTGGTTTACCGCACAGTGTTTTTAGCCGTCAAAATTGCCGTTGGGGCTCCTATCAAGAGCCCAAAAGTCCGTTTCACCGGGAGCTGCCGAAACGTGCGACTCAGCTGGTCATCGCCGCACCCGGAAGTCGGAGAATCTCTAATAACCTCTGTATAAAAGGTCAGCCAGTAAGGCACTGATCAGAGAGGAACCCAGTAGGGATCTACCGGGCAGTGTAAATAAAACGTTTCTTTGTTTTACTCGGTGTTGACACCCCGTATCCTTATTAAACTGGAATCCAAATAATACTGTAACAGTAAGAAGAAAAGATTGCGTACCTTTCGGTCCATATCGATGATGGCGGCCTGAGCGACCCGGCTCTCCTGGAAGACCACGGAGACCTGGTGACCCAGGGTGACCTCGATCCCCTGGAAATCCTGGAAATCCCTTCATACCAGACGGACCTAGGGGTCCACGATCTCCGACTGAACCTTTTGGGCCGGGGAAACCTGCGGGCAAGACCATTAACTTTTCAAAGTCAAAACTTGGGAGGGAAGAAAAAGCTGGAAAGATGTACATTTTTCAACTACTGCAAAGCAGGTAAGCAACTAACTTCGACAGCACCTTTCAGCTTCTTGTTGGTTTAACTGGTTAGCATTTGCTGGGGTGACGAAATCCACTCTCTCTGTATTGGTTCTTTTAAATTTGGTTCTACTAAGTGTGTATTTCTCTCGTTAAACATGTCCTGAGGTTGTAAGAGGCACTACATAAATGTAAGTTTTTTTTTCATCTGTTCAAACTATTCCAATAAGCATTCTCCTACTAGTAGGTCATACAGGAACACACATTCACCATCCTACAATACCTACAACCACTTAAACTTAGCCAGTGAGTGTTCACAATTGCATCCATTCCTGCCCTCACCAAAGCCCACACATACAGAAATTAGGGATTACCTTTGTTCACCCGAGTACAGAGGGACTGCCATTTCTCTTCCCACAACTTCTGATATTGTTAGCTAGCTCAGCGCAAACCAGGATCGAACCTGACACCTTTTGGCCCATGTGATTCAGTTCCATATTGAACACTTGATGTTCCAGTTGAGGAATCATTGAGACCACAAGTAAGTACACCCGAAGAGGTCTCTAATAAATAGCAGATATATGTGTGTGAAATGAGGTTGTCTTGTGGCGCAGTAGTAGCTTGCCTTCCTGTGGGCTAGAGGCTGTGAGTTCAATTCCCGCTTCAGGACTTGTTGGCCACGTACGGTTTGTTCATAATGCAGCTAAACAGGTCAATAAGCAGCCTGAAATTTGCCTGATGGCAGACAATGAGAGCAGGCGAGTTTCCTGTTCAGCCACACTGCAGTATTTTGCCAGGCATAATCTGTCGTGTTAAGCACACTGAGATAACACGGGCTGCAGCTATAACTGAAATATACTCGACCTTGAAGTTAGTTCAGTTTGATTTATTGAACCTGTCACACAGTTACCTCAGTTCTCTGTGAGTTCGACTCTCTGCTAACCTAAGTGTGATTACTCTGTCTGAACCAGACTAGCTCTTAGCCACGTGCTGTAGGTGTTATGTGATATATACACCTGACTCACTCTGTAGATGTAGTGGAAAGAGGCGGAGTGTGAGTGCCTCGTGCCTTTTATAGTGGGAAACCATTCCCAAGTGTTTTGCCTGCTGATTGGTTATGTCCTGTTCTCTGTGTTCATTAGCTGCCTGTCTGTATCTCATTATGGGCATGTCTGCATCTCATGACGTAATCATGGACCAATCCAAAGGATCTCCATGGTCACCAACAGAAACAGAAAATGCTGGAGAAAGGCAGCAGATCAGGCAGCATTTGAGGAGAGAAAAACAGAGACCAGGGGCGGGATTCTCCGACCCCCCTCCGGGTCAGAGAATCGCCAGGGACTGGCGTGAATCCCGCCCTCGTCGGCCGCCGAATTCTCCGGCACCGGATATTCGGCGGGTGCAGGAATCGCGGTGTGCCGGTCAGTGGGCACACCCCCCCCCGGCGATTCTCCGGCCCGTGATGGGCCGAAGTCCTGCTGCTGTCATGCCAGTCCCGCCGGCGTAAATCAAACCACCTACCTTACCGGCGGGACTGGCGGCGCGGGCAGGGCTCCGGGGTCCTGGGGGGGACGCGGGGCGATCTTGCCCAAGGGGGTGCCCCCATGGTGGCCTGGCCTGCGATCGGGGCCCACCGATCCGCGGGTGGGCCTGTGCCGTGGGGGCACTCTTTTCCCTCCGCCTCGGCCATAGTCTTCAGCATGGCCGATGCGGAAGAGACACCCCCCCCGCGCATGCGCGGGTTGACGTCAGCGGCCGCCTAGCCCCTCACGGTGAAGGTTTGGCCCCTAAAGGTACGGAGAAATCCGCACCTTTGGGGCGGCCCACCGCCGGAGTGGTTCCCCCACTCCATCCCACCGGGACCCCCCGCCCCGCCGGGTAGGGGAGAATCCCGGCCAATACTTTGAGTCTAAAACGACCCTTATCAGAACCAGGGAGAGGTAGCACGGTGATGAGTTTTATGCTGTTGAAAAGAGATGAGAGGGCAGTTTGAGCAAAAGAGGTCAGAGATAAGGTGGAGGTTTGGAGAGATTAAATGACAAAGATGCCATGGAACACAAGACAAAGGAAGTGGTAATGATAGTATTAAAGACTAAAGCCAATGTTAATACGGAATAAATATCAGCACTCTCTGAAAGCAAAGAGCAGAATGTGTTAACAGCAGAAAAAGGTTCAGCACTCTCTGAAAGCAAATCATGAGAACAAGATACAGAATGGGGGTGGGGTTGGGGGGTGAGAAGGGTATCAAAATGGAGGATAGAGTTCATGGTCTGAAGTTGTTCAACTGAATGTTGAGTCAAGAAGGCTGCGGAATGCCGAATTGGAGATGAGGGGCGGAATTCTCGCCCCCCACGCCGGGGGGGAGAATCGCCCGGGCGCCGCGCGAGTCCCGCCACGCCGCCCCAACGCCTGCACGCGATTCTCCAACCCCCCCCGCAAACCGGCGTGGCGCAAATCACGGCTTCCCGCTGGGAGAATCGCTGCTTGCCGTTGGTAATGAGCGAGCGGCGATTCTCCGGCCCGGATGGGCCGAGCGGCCTGCCCAACACGACAGGTTCCCGCCGGCGCCGTCCACACCTGGTCGCTGGCGGTGGGAACAGCGCGGGAACGCTGGAGGGGCAGCCTGTGGGGGGACGAGGGGGGTTCGTGCACCGGGGGGGGAGGCTCAAAGAGGCCGGCCTCTCTGAAGGAGGACCTCCTTTCCTCTGCTGCCCCACAAAATCCATCAGACATTGTTTGTCAGGAAACTTGACCCATTTCCAAACCACCTTTAAAATCCCAAGAACTCAATTGCTGAAGTTTATCCCGACATCAGGAAACTTGGCCTCCCAATGAATTAAATTTCCCTGCCCAGTAAGGTTCTCACTGCTGCTGGTGGCACCAGTGAATCCTGCCCATTTTCTCAGCGTCCCAGTGCTCTGCACTATCACATTTCATGTGACTGCTTGGGTTTGTTGTGTGGATGTTGCCTACATGTGGGAGGGTTGTGCATCAGAGCTAAGAGGGAAGTCTTCAAAGGATAGCCCTTGTCATTCAGCAGCCAGCATCGAAGCTGTCGTAATGGCACAAATACAGATGACATAGTCATCCAAGAGCCGGTGCAGACTTGATGGGCCGAATGGCCTCCTTCTGCACTGTAAATTCTATGATAGTGGATTACTGAAGGCATCATGACTGCTCCCAGGACACTGGGAATTGACCTGCTTTGGGTAAGATACAGACAGGCCACTGAGGGAAGTACAATCCCTCTCAGCTGTTTTACAGCTGTTTGGAGTGGACGTGCAGAAAAAAGATTCAGCATGCATGCTGTCAATAGTATCCAGCACCATGGGACGTCTGCAATCCTTGGAAAGAGTGCTCTCTCTACCTGCTTCCCTCTAACAAGAGAGAATGAGATATGCTCAACTCCTTTGGCATACACAGCCTCAGTGCCTTCCTTAATGCTACTGTTCCAGCACCGCAAGGTTCCAGATGCAAACAGTTTGTGTTGAATACACATGACAAAGTCCTTCAGTACCTGCCATACCACTCCATGTAGACTTCAGCAACTATTAAAAAATATTCTGGAAACTACCACTCTACAATCACAGCAAGAACCAGTATCAATGAATCAGCAACTAACTCCAAAGTAGGTGATGATTCCTTTACCTAGCACTACAAAGAAGGGTAAGAAGTCTTACAACACCAGGTTAAAGTCCAACAGGTTTATTTGGAATCACGATCTTTCGGAGCGTAGCTCCTTCATCAGATGAGTGGACTTTAACCTGGTGTTGTAAGACTTCTTACTGTGCCCACCCCAGTCCAATGCTGGCAACTCCACATCATGATTACAGAGAAGGCCCTTCCTGCTGCTAAACATACGTTCAGTTGTGCAGCAGCTCTAGCACTGAGCTCCAAAATGGCAGCAGAAGTGCCAAATTAGCATTATACTCTGATTAACGTCCCAAGCTGTCTCTAACTATTTCTGGCAGACGCTCCCTGCACGTGCTAACACTCTTAGCAAAACGTCATCTGGCACAGATAGCACCAGAGGTGTCCATGCATGCTAAGAATGCCATTTTGGAGGCAAAGTAGCATCCGTGCTGAAAAACAGCATCAAACTCAATCTAAAGTGTGCCACAGCGTTGAAGGTAAGAAAGACAGTGATCAGTATTGAAGGGAGAGTTAGGGGGTGTGACAGAAGGTCTGCTTGGAGGGAAAGATCTTACAGAGGCTTTTTGAAGAGGTGAAGAAGGCAGCAAGGCAAAGAGGTTTGGACACAGAGTTCCAATGTGCAGAGGCAAGGAACCTTCTTCTTGGCACCTTCATCCTGGCATATTGTCATCCGATATCACTGGCCTTTGGGTGGAAAGAAATTCCAATCTCCAGTGTGTGGTGTTGGGTGTTCTAACACACAGAAGAGCCAACACAGTTGCATATGGTACAACGCTTGTTTATTTAAACTCACTATTTACAACTTGGTCTTTGCACTCTGCACGTGGGGGGCTCCCTGCTTGTGGTGTTTCAACAGCTCTTTCATGCTTCCTTCTCCCCAGACCTACCGACCTCCAGGTGTCGTGCTCGTGCTTTTTATGTGGTTGGTGTTCTTGTCTGTGATTGGTTGTGGTGTTGTGTACTCTGATTTGCCTGTTAGTGTGTCCATCATGATGTGTGTGTTTGAATATCATGACATCCCCCCTTTTTACAAAGATATGTGCCTACGTGGTAATAAATATGATCGTGACGTGAGTGCATCTAAGAGTGTGTGTGTGTCGTGTGCAGCATGTGTCTATGACGGAACTATGTACATGGGGCGATGTCGAGTGCGTCACATGAATCCAGTTGTACCATAACATAACAGAAATGCGAACGAGAGAAGAAGAAAAAAAATTTTGAACAGTTGTCCAGTCAGACGACATCTGGAACGATAAACAACAACAGGTTATCATGTAAAATTGTCCAACTTATTAAACATATGAACTGTATTATAAGTCCATTCTAATGGGTTTGCGACGAATTCGGGTTGACCGCCTTAAGGGTGGATCAAGAACCACCGGCTGCTGTGCAGGCATGGCCATGGGTGGCGATGGAAAGGGCGTGATGTGCGGCAGCTCCACAAAGTCATCCTCGGAAGCCTGTTGAGGATCTGGCGTGTTGTGTGGCTGTGAACGTGGAAGTCGGCGAAGGGCGCGCCGATTGCGGCGACGCACGGAACCATCCGGCATGCGAACCAGGAACGAGCGGGGAGCCACTTGTCGGAGGACTTCGGCCGGTGCTGACCAGCCACCATACGGTTGATGGACGCGTACTTTGTCTCCGGAGGACAGGGGGGGCAGGTCCGTCGCTCGTGTGTCGTACCGACCTTTCTGGCGATCACGCTGCAGTTGCATGTCCCGAAGAACCGCCTCATGGTCTGTTGTCGGTGCCAGGACGGAAGGTACCGTCGTCCTGAGGGAGCGACCCATTAGTAGCTGCGCTGGCGAGAGGCCCGTGGATAACGGGGCCGATCGATAGGCCAGCAAGGCAAGGTTAAAGTCCGATCCGGCATCAGCCGCCTTGCACAGGAGCCGCTTTGCGATGTGGACACCCTTTTCAGCCTTCCCGTTCGATTGTGGATGCAGAGGGCTGGATGTCACATGAGTGAAACCATATGCTGCGGCAAAGGACGACCATTCACGGCTGGCAAAACAAGGTCCATTGTCTGACATGACAGTCCTTGGAATGCCATGGCGAGCAAACGTTTCCTTGCAGGCCCCAATGACTGCGGACGACGTCAGATCATGGAGAGGCATGACTTCCGGGTAGTTTGAGAAGTAGTCTATAATAACAATGTAATCTCTGCCGAGCGCGTGAAATAGGTCAACACCCACCTTCGCCCAGGGGGACGTCACCATCTCGTGTGGTAGAAGTGTTTCCGGAGGTTGCGCCGGCTGAAACCTCTGACAGGTTGTGCAGTTGAGCACCATGTTGGCTATGTCTTCATTAATACCCGGCCAATATACCGCCGCCCGGGCCCTTCGTCTGCATTTTTCGACACCCAAGTGGCCTTCGTGTAGTTGACGAAGAATCATCTGGCGCACACTGTGTGGAATGACGATCCTATGCGATTTCATAAGGACCCCGTCTATATTGGTGAGATCATCTCGCACATTATAAAACTGGGGGCACTGCCCTTTTAGCCACCCTTCCGTCATGTGGCGCATCACTCGCTGCAGCAGAGGGTCAGTCGCCGTCTCTGCGCGTATGTGGGCCAGACAAGGATCATCAGCTGGCATATTTGCTGCTGTCAGAGTCACGTGTGCCTCAATTTGACGCACGAACCCCTCCGCATCTGGTGGTGTGCTCACTGCTCGGGAAAGAGTGTCCGCCACTATGAGTTCCTTCCCCGGAGTGTAGATCAGTTCAAAATCGTACCTCCTGAGTTTGAGTAAGATGCGCTGGAGGCGAGGAGTCATGTCGTTCAGGTCTTTGTTAATGATGTTGACCAGGGGGCGGTGGTCAGTTTCGACCGTGAATCGTGGCAGGCCATACACATAGTCGTGGAACTTGTCCAGTCCAGTTAACAAGCCCAGGCATTCTTTTTCGATTTGCGCGTAGCGCTGTTCGGTAGGGGTCATGGCTCGTGAGGCATACGCAACCGGGGCCCATGATGACGTGCTGTCTTTTTGCAGGAGTACCGCTCCAATACCAGATTGGCTGGCGTCTGTTGAGATCTTTGTAGGGCGAGTCGCGTCAAAGAAGGCCAGCACTGGTGCCGTGACCAGTTTGTGCTTGAGCTCCTCCCATTCCTGCTGATGCGACTGGTGCCAGTTGAATTCCGTCGATTTTTTTACGAGATGGCGCATGTTTGTTGTATGAGAAGCCAGGTTGGGAATGAACTTCCCAAGGAAGTTGACCATGCCCAGGAATCTTAAGACAGCCTTCTTGTCAGCCGGTCGTGGCATGGCTGTGATGGCGCTAACCTTGTCTGCATCGGGACGGACCCCGGACCTTGAGATGTGGTCCCCGAGGAATTTCAGCTCCGTCTGGCCGAAAGCACACTTCGCACGGTTGAGACGCAGGCCATTTTGCCGTATGCGGGTGAAGACACGTCGAAGACGATGCATGTGTTCCTGCGGAGTGGTGGACCAAATGATGATATCGTCCACATATACACGTACCCCTTCGATGCCTTCCATCATCTGCTCCATAATGCGGTGGAATACTTCAGATGCCGAAATGATGCCGAATGGCATCCGGTTGTAGCAGAATCTGCCAAAAGGGGTGTTGAATGTGCATAGTCTTCGGCTGGCCGGGTCCAGTTGGATCTGCCAGAATCCTTTGGACGCATCCAATTTAGTGAATATGTTGGCTCGCGCCATCTCGCTGGTGAGGTCTTCTCGTTTCGGGATGGGATAGTGTTCCCGCATGATGTTGTTGTTCAGATCTTTTGGATCTATACATATACGGAGCTCGCCAGAGGGCTTCTTTACACAGACCATGGAGCTGACCCATGGCGTGGGCTCCGTGACCTTGGATAGGACCCCTTGGTCCTGAAGAATCTGCAGTTGTGCCTTGAGGCGGTCTTTGAGAGGCGCAGGAACCCTGCGAGGTGCGTGAACGACAGGGATGGCGTCCGGTCTGAGTCGAATCTTGTACGTGTGTGGCAATGTCCCCATGCCTTCAAAAACCTCCTGGTTGTGAGCGAGGAGGGAATGGAGATTCGCGTGGAACTCAGCATCCGGGAAGTCGGATATCTCATCTGGAGAGAGAGACATGATGCGCTGTACCAGGTGAAGGACCTTACACGCTTGTGCGCCCAGTAACGAGTCCTTTGATGAGCCCACAACTTCGAAGGGGAGTGTGGCCGTGTACCTCTTGTGAGTCACCTGTAGCTGGCAAGATCCTACGGACGGGATAACGTTCCCGTTATAGTCAACCATCTTAAGCCGGGATGGTGTGATGAGTGGTTTGACCTTCATGGCCTGGACTGCAGAGTAAGCAATCAGGTTGGCGGATGCGCCGGTGTCCAGACGGAAGGCGACGCGCGATCGGTTGACCGTCAGGGTGGCACACCACTCATCGTCTGGATTGATGGCATTGACCTTGTTGACATCAATGACGGCAACTCTGAAGTCATCCTGGTCATCTGCATCACTTAACTGGAAGTCTTGATGCGTGGGCTGGACGGTCCTGACTCGTGTGCGAGGTTGTCGAGGATGCGCCGGATCCATGGGTTGAGCCGCACGACAGCGGGCTGCGTAGTGGCCTATCATGGCACATCTGTTGCACTGTTGGTATTTTGCAGGACATTGCCCTTTTAAGTGTAGACCTCCACACTTGCTGCACGTCATGACGTCACGGCGTTCGTTGCGCCACTGCGCATGCGCAGTGCGATCTTGCGGTGGGCGCGCCTGCGCAGTGCGTCCCTCGTTGTGGCCGTTATTCTTGGCGCGCACCTGCGCGGGAGACCGCGAAAAGCGCGGGAAGCGGCCGCTGTCGTCCGGGCCGTGGGGCGGGAAGAAATCGACGGCCTGGATGCGTTCAACGTCGTGGGCGGCCTGGCTTGCCGATTCGACGGCTGGGGACCCCCTCCGTGCCAACTCGGACGCCTGAAATCGGGCAAAACGGCAGGCAGCATTCTCATGGAGGACACAGGCTTCCACAGCAGACGCTAAGGTGAGGCTCTTTATTTTAAGAAGCTGCTGGCGTAGGCCACTAGAGGCAACGCCAAAAACAATCTGGTCCCTGATCATGGACTCTGTGGTGGTGCCGTAACCGCAGGACTGCGCTAGAATCCGGAGGTGCGTCAAAAAGGGTTGAAAAAGCTCCTCCTTACCTTGCAGGCGTTGCTGAAAGATGTATCTTTCGAAAGTTTCGTTTACTTCAGTTTGAAAGTGCTGGTCCATTTTGAGGATGACCGTGTCATATTTGGCCTGGTTTTCGCCTTCCTCGAACACCAGTGAATTAAAGACATCATTTGGGTGGGGGCCTGCGTAGAAGAGGAGCATTGCAATCTTCGAATCATCCGAGACATTCTGTTTTTCGGTGGCACGGATGTACAGGTCAAATCGCTGCCTGTAGAGCTTCCAGTTGGTGCCTAGGTTCCCCGTGACTTGCATCGGCTGCGGTTTGCCGGTGTGGTCCATGTCCAGAATGGCAGGTTGGTAGGCAGGTATCGATCCACTCCTGTACCATGTGGTGTTGGGTGTTCTAACACACAGAAGAGCCAACACAGTTGCATATGGTACAACGCTTGTTTATTTAAACTCACTATTTACAACTTGGTCTTTGCACTCTGCACGTGGGGGGCTCCCTGCTTGTGGTGTTTCAACAGCTCTTTCATGCTTCCTTCTCCCCAGACCTACCGACCTCCAGGTGTCGTGCTCGTGCTTTTTATGTGGTTGGTGTTCTTGTCTGTGATTGGTTGTGGTGTTGTGTACTCTGATTTGCCTGTTAGTGTGTCCATCATGATGTGTGTGTTTGAATATCATGACACAGTGGTTGCGGGTGGCAGTGATCGGGCAAACCTTCTATTACAGCTGGTGTCGGACATTTCATCTCCCCACCTCGTAGGCAGAGCAGCTAAATTATAAATAAATGACCAGGCCATGCCTTACGGTGGGGGTCAGCTTATATTCAGGTGAAGGTAGCACCCACCGAGTGATAGTCTTGACAACACAGCACCAGAACTATATTAATTGGCTCTGCCAAGCCTAATAAATGGAGGCTACATAATATTGTACTTTTCCCTTCCACTTTTACCCAGCCACTGCTCCGGGTAAAAATTATAATCTTCACAGGTAAGACATTGGAAAAGAGACCAAATAACAGGAAAGACTTTGAAGTGAGATTCATGGCTTGGCATTTAAAGATGATTTTATGACATTACGCAGAAAATGTTTAGGATAAGTTATAAGGTCTCATGTAATAATTTTCCAAAGTATACTGTGACATTGGTCGCACGTAACATAATTGCTGCCAACGCTTGAAATGGAAATAACTAATGAAGAGATAATCTTGGAAGAAATGATTCTGCCACTATAGGTGAAACTGGAGAACACTACTGACATTAAACAGTCTTGTGGCGCAGTGGGCTGTGTGCCTGCCCCAGAGCTTTAAGGTCAAGGAAGGTGTATTCATAACATGGCTACGGTTTGATTGTCAACCTGCAAATGCCTCCAACGCCCACCAGTGGCAGCCGATAAGAGCAGGAGAGATTCTTGGTCAACCATGTGATGGAAAGAAAGTTGCATCCTCCATCATCACTGTCCATAGCTCCAGACTACAATGCATGTTGCCACAGCAATGAGTGATCTGTAACACACCAACACACCAGGGATCTGTATTGGCAGCGTGCATATGTGAAACACTTACTAACCGCAAGATTAATTTTATCCAGGATAGTCTGTGCTGGGTACCTTAATGATTGATTTAGATAAATGACATAGATGCCTATGTGGGGGGGGGGGGGTGGGGGGGGGGGGGTGGGGGTAGGGTCAGTAAGTTTGCGGATGACTCAAAGATTGGCTGGGTGGTTAACAGTGAGGTTGAGTGTCTTGGGTTACAGGAAGATATAGAAGGGATGGTCAAATGGGCAGAAAAGTGGCTGGTGGAATTTAACCCTGAAAAGTACGAGGTGATACACTTTGGAAGGAATAATGTGACAAGAAAGTATTCAATGTATGGCATGATACTGGGAAGTTCCGAGGAACAAAGGGACCTTGGCATGTTTGTCCCTAGATCTCTGAAGGCAGAAGGGCAGGTTAATAGGGTGGTGAAAAGGGCATATGGGACACTTGCCTTTATCAATTGAGGCATAGATTACAATAGCAGGGAGGTCTGGAGTTGTATAGAACTTTGGTGAGGCCACAGCTGGAGTACTGTGTGCAATTCTGGTCACCACATTATAGGAAGGATGTGATTGCACTGGAGGGGGTGCAGAGGCAGTTCACCAGGATTTGCCTGAAGGGAACATTGAAGTTATGAAGAAAGGTTGGATAGGCTTGGGCTGTTTTCACTGGAGCAGAGAAGATTGAGGGGCGACCTGATCGAGGTGTATAAGGTTATGAGGGACACGGACAGGGTGGCTAGGGAGCAGCTGTTCCCTTAGTTGAAGGGTCAGTTACGAGGGGACACAAGTTCAAGGCGAGAGGCAGGAGATTCATGGGGGATTTGAGGAAAAACAATTTTACCCAGAGGCTGGTGACGGTCTGGAATGCATTGCCTGGAAGGGGGAGTGGTAGAGGCGGGATGCCTCACATCTTTTAAAAAGTACCTGGATGAGCACTTGGCACGTCACAACATTCAAGGGTATGGACCACGTGCTGGCAAATGGGATTCGGTCGGCAGGTCAGATGTTCTTCATGTGTCTGTGCAGACTCGATGGGCCGAAGGGCCTCTTCTGTGCTGTATTGTTCTGTGATTCTGTCTCACTGCACAGAGGTCTCTTAAAGGGGAAAATCCAATATTGGCCTCTTGGACTTTGTATGTGGGAGTTTAAATGGTGATCCACCTTCTATCTCGCAATGGCAGTAAGCACTTTTGGTTGTTGACACATTTGAGCTACAGAATGGACTTGAATATGATTTTGCACGTTGTATAAAACTGTTTTATAAGAAATTGTCCGAACATTGTAAAGAAGGATTTTATAATAAGCCGGCTTTGAAATTAAGATGAAAAGAAAGAACAAATGAAATTAGTTCGAATCATTAAAGGGAGATAGGATTGTGACAGTAGCACCACAATATTTCAATATTACAGTCAATTAACGTTAAATATATTGTTTTATGACTTCAGGGGCAGGATTCTCCGACCCCCCGCCGGGTCGGAGAATCGCCGGAGGCTGGAGTGAATCCCGCCCCCGCCGGTTGTCGAATTCTCCGGCACGGGATATTCGGTGGGGGTGGGAATCGCGCCGCACCGGTTGGCAGGCCCCCCACCCCCGGCGATTCTCCGGCCCGCGATGGGCCGAAGTCCCCCTGCTGGAATGCCTGTCCCGCCGGCGATAATCAAGCCACCTTTTGAACGGCGGGACAAGGTGGCGCGGGCGGGCTCCGGGGTCATGGGGGGGCGCGGGGCGATCTGGCCCCGGGGGGTGCCCCCACGGTGGCCTGGCCCGTGATCGGGGCCCAACGATCCGCGGGCGGGCCTGTGCCGTGGGGGCACTCTTTTCCTTCCGCCTTCGCCATGGTCTCCACTATGGCGGAAGCGGAAGAGACCCCCTCCACTGCGCATGCGCGGGGATGCCGTGAGCGGCCGCTGACGCTCCCGCGCATGCGCCGCATGGCAAAGTCATTTCCGCGCCAGCTGGCGGGGCACCAAAGGCCTTTCCCACCAGCTGGCGGGGCGGAAATCAATTCGGCGCGGGCCTAGCCCCTCAAGGTGAGGGCTCGGCCCCTCAAGATGCGGAGAATTCCGCACCTTTGGGGCGGCGCGATGCCGGACTGATTCGCGCCGTTCTTGCCGCCAGTCGGCGGACATCGCGCCGATTGCGGAGAATCCTCCCCTGGTTCTCAATGAGGAGCTTTGCCCACATGCCAGAAACGTGGGGACATGCTGCAGATGGATATATGTGCTCAAATATCTCCCAAGATTCCGCTGGGGATACCAAATTAGAAAATAGCCCCTTAATAATACTCAAAGATGTAAAAGAAACCAGCAGGTTCTGGTACTTCCATTGCTTACACTGTCATTTGTGTCATTGCATCTACTGGTAAATTAGTATGCCTAATGTAGGGCAGCACGGTAGCATAGTGGTTAGTGCAATTGCTTCACAGCTCCAGGGTCCCAGGTTCAATTCCCGGCTGGGTCACTGTCTGTGCGGAGTCTGCACGTTCTCCCCGTGTGTGCGTGGGTTTCCTCCGGGTGCTCCGGTTTCCTCCCATAGTCCAAAGATGTGCAGGTTAGGTGGATTGGCCGTGCTAAATTGCCCTTAGTGTCCAAGATTGCCCTTAGTGTTGGTTGAGTGGGGTTGGTGGGTTATGGGAATAGGGTGGTGTGGGCTTGGGTGGGGTGCTCTTTCCAAGAGCTGGTGCAGACTCGATGGGCCGAATGCCTCCTTCTGCACTGTAAATTCTATGAAATAATGTCAAAGTTAACGGGCGAAATTCTCCGGAAACGGCGCGATGTCCGCCGACTGGCGCCCAAAACGGCGCAAATCAGTCGGGCATCGCGCCGCCCCAAAGATGCGGAATGCTCCCCATCTTTGGGGGCCGAGCCCCAACCTTACGGTCGGCGCCGGACGAATTTCCGCCACGCCAGCTGGCGGAAAAGGCCAGGTGCCCCGCCAGCTGGCGCGGAAATGACATCTCCGGGCGGCGCATGCGCGGGAGCGTCAGCGGCCGCTGACGGCATTCCCGCGCATGCGCAGTGGAGACAGTCTCTTCCGCCTCCGCCATGGTGGAGACCGTGGCGAAGGCGGAAGGGAAAGAGTGCCCCCACGGCACAGGCCTAATGCGGATCGGTGGGCCCCGATCGCGGGCCAGGCCACCGTGGGGGCACCCCCCGGGGCCAGATCGCCCCGCGCCCCCCCCCCAGGACCCCGGAGCCCACCCGCGCCGCCTTGTCCCGCCGGTAAGGTAGGTGGTTTAATTTACGCCGGCGGGACCGGCATTTTAGCGGCGGGACTTCGGCCCATCCGGGCCGGAGAATCGCGGGGGGTGGCCCGCCAACCGGCGCGGCGTGATTCCCGCCCCCGCCGAATATCCGGTGGTGGAGAATTCGGCAATTGGCGGGGGCGGGATTCACGCCAGGCCCCGGCGATTCTCCGACCCGGCGGGGGGGGGTCGGAGAATCTCGCCCAACATTCCAGATTTGATGCTGATCGGTGCTGAGTTATCTCTCAACTTAGTCAGCAGTCGGAGTCTTCTGGTGTCCTGAGCGAGGGAGCTGGGGCACATGGGTTTGGTTTAGATTGCAACACAACTCAAATGGAAAGTGTGAGTATTTGGGAAGACAAGGATGGAGTTCATTCCAGATTGCAACACTCACTACACAGCCTCACACATTAAGAATGCTGACATCTCGCTGAGGACCCGGGTTCGAATCCCGGTCCTGGGTCACTGTCCGTGTGGAGTTTGCACACTCTCCCCATGCCTGCGTGGGTTTCACCCCCACAACCCAAAGATATGCAGGTTAGGCGGATTGGTCACGCTAAAATGCCCCTTAATTGGAAAATAAAAAAATAATTGGGTACTCTAAAATTTTAAAAATAGAATGCTGACATCTAGACTCAGTCCTTGCAATGATTAAAATGAACCATTATCCTTGTTAGCACCTTCAGAACAGGAGGGGTGAACTGGGAACAGCAACAACAAAGTCCGCCTTCTTGGTCATTTGCTTTTTACAAATGAAATAACCTGGCAGCAGTTTCAGACTATCAATCCTGCTATTGTTTCCTCATTATGGTAGAGAATCATTCAATCCAGAAACACTGCTGATGAAATAAAATAAGTAAATGCCACAGTGCCAACAGCTGGTGCGGTCTGTTAGTGCCCTGCACCAGTCATGGCAGAAATTAGATTTAGAGCCTCATCGTTTAAGCTAAGTTCAACCCTTTCTTCAAAAGCAAAGCATGGAGTGAACACAAAGCAATCTCCAAAGGCATAGAAGAGAAGATAAAATAACTCATCCAAACCACTGGACTACAACCTTTCCATAAGTCATTTAACTGTGGAAAAAAATCAATTTCAAATCAGGAAAGTGGCAACTTGTCTCTCAGAACGAGTGTGAATATCACCATACCAGACAATGCTATCACCACCAGAGATATTTAAGCTGTTATGTTAAAAAGCCAGGACAGTTTGAAAACAAGCATCACATCAACAGTGGTAACTTAACTGTTATAAGTTAAACGCATGTTCACTGCTGTGGTTGTCGACCCATTGGTATAGCTTTAGCCACAAGCATGATTACAGTGGAGCCTGCTCATTTTTTTGGAGGGAAAAAAAAGTGAAGCATTATGAATTGGCAGTTTGGTTTCAAAAAACCCAAATAATGACTGGATCTTCAGTTCAGTCTGCAAGAATCAAAAATAATTGTGTTCATCGTTTTAAAAGGGGGCATCTCCACACCTTATGGACAGGTTATGGTTCAGGTGTGGTCAGACACAGGTGTCAATTCCCTTCTTTTGTCTGCCCACACCGAGCCATTGTTTGTTTTCCTCAATCATGTCACAGTAATTTTGGAATATTTTTGTTTTCCTACAACTTGAACTAGAGTCATTAATGTCTTCTCTAGCTCCCTTGTTCCCCATCCCAACCTGCACTGTAAAAAAAAACTGCAATTCTTCAGCAAACTCCAACATGCCTTTGGTCACATGAAAGAGGCAGTTACCGTACCTCTTGAAAAGCATTGGACGTATAATTAAGGTAAAGTAATAAGCGGGCTCCACTCTACAGGCAGAACGATTACAGCAACGGTCAAAGCTTGATAAAGCAGGAGTGTTAGGCCATTTCGCTTGACGCTACAGACAACCCCCTCTCACCTCTGCAGCCTACATGCAGTAACCGCACCCATTCGATTGAGACCAGGTATGGAAAGTTGGTGGGTGATGAATGGAACAGAAGCATGGAAGAATACAACATGTGTGAACAGATGAACCACTCAGAATTAAAAGACATGCAATGACCTGTTATCTCAAGCAATTACAACCCTGGCTGCCAACCAGAAGGTGGCGAGATCAAGCCACAGAGCGTTCCGTGATGTACATGTGCATTCCTCAGTCAGACAGGCCAAGACCAATAAATGTCCATGCTAAAAGCATTCTAGTTACATCACCAGCATCAGAGGAGAAGCAGAAAAAGATTCTTGACACCGTTCACCTCACCCCATTTCACTGAGGACCCCTACACATAGATCATGGAAAGACACTGAGAGCAACCTGTGAAGAAAATCTGTAACCAGAGATCTGTGGAAATCCCTACAGGAGAAGGACAATGGATGAATGATCCAGAATATTTAACCCACCACCATCTGGCTGACACATTGTGATGGATGGCCCAGATCGGTCTGCTATTCCACATGAAGGATGATACCTAGTTTTGGAATGACCTGAGTATTCAATGTTTCACCGAGCCCTCAAATGAAAGATGATGCACGTTGAAAGTCTGTCAGCCCAATTGTGGTTCTCTCTTAGCTTCCATGATAGTTAACATTAGAACAAAGGCGGGCGACTCAGTGGCACAGTGGTTAGCACTGCTGCCTCGCGGCGCTGAGGACCCGGGTTCGATCCCGGCTCCAGCTCACTGTCCGCATGGAGTTTGCACGTTCTTCCCGTGTCTGAGTGGGTCTCACCCCCACAACCCAAAACGATGTGCAGGGTAGGTGAATTGGCCACGTTAAATTGCCCCATAAATGGAAAAAAATAATTGGGTACTCAAAGTTTATTTTTTTTAAATTAGAACATAAGGCTGTATGAAATAGGTGCATACAGATTCCCAACTCTCTGAGAGAAGAAATTCCTCCTCACCTCCGTTTTAAATGGGTGACCCCTTATTCTAAAAACTATGCCCCCCAGTTTTGGCATCTAGTGGTTGATTAATCAGGCAGCTACATGGAATGCAATGCATTGGTCACCATCTCCCAACCGCCATCCGATGCAAAGCAATACTGAGATCAAAATGGATGGAGTAAATTGTCACTCTTCCCCCAGCTGAAGAGCTAATTACTCTGGGGAGGAGTCCAGGAAAGAAAGCAGTGGAAGAAACTGAAAACAAAACAAAAAAGCAGAAAAACTTTAACTCTGAAATTTAGTGCACTGAGATATGAGACAAATTCTCCTTGGGCTGTGCATCCTAAGGTGACGCCAAGCCAATGGAACACAAACTGGAGTTGAGCTGCAAAGTTCTACTTTCATGGAGCTCACCAACAACCCCTGGTGGTAGAAATTAAAGCTGCAGTAATATAAACCATAAGATATAGGAGCAGAATTAGGCCATTCGGCCCATCGGGTCTACTCAATTCAATCATGGCTAATACGTTTTTCATTCCCATTCTCCTGCCTTCTCCCCATGACTCCTGATCACCTTCTTTTTTTAGTTTTCCATCTGTCATTTTTGTTCGATTTATTAATGCTTTTTGTTCTAATCAAAAGAGTATAAATTGTTTCAGAATCATTCATTATGAACCATATATTGATTCAGCCTAAACCATATATATTCATTCATCATGAACCAAACATTCATTCATCATGAACCATGTGTTGAGCATGTAAATTCTGTTTGTAAATAGCCTGAACTTTAATCCTAATACAACTCTGGGTGCTGTAATTATACAAGTTTAATCTCCATGCATTCCACCTGCTGGTTATTCCAGTCAACTGGGACTTGTAAAAGGTTTAATTTCTCAGACAACTGTTCGTGGAAGCCAAGCCCGATTAATCTGGTTGACGTCAGCCAGTTATTCTGTGACTTACCTGGTAGTCCGAGCTCACCGGGCCTTCCCAGTTCTCCTGGCAAACCTGTTAGGACATCTGGTCCACCATGGCCTCGGGCTCCTGGCAAGCCTGGAGAACCAGGGTAGCCTGGATTTCCTCTTTCACCTTTTTGACTTCCAAATCCTGGTCTACCGGTAACACCTGGGAGAAAATAGATTTGTTTCTTCTTTAAAAGGAATCTCATTAAGTAAGACTTTTTCAAAGCGTGAACTCTATTCTTTAAGAAAAAAATTAACTTGCCACACAAAATTTCGGGCGAGATTCTCCGATCCTGCAGCTATGTCCGAAGGATCGGTCTGGTCTTACATCCAGAAAGTCGGTGCCACCCCCGCACCGATCCTCCGTCCGGTGGGGGGCTAGCAGCCGCGCAGTGTAAAGCCCTCACCTTTACCTGCAGATACGGCCGCAGAATGGCCGGGTCCGTGGCCGCACATGCGCGCAGCAGCGGCCGCGCCGTGCAACATGGCACGGCCGTGCATGGATCCGGCCTGCCAAAAACTGACCCCCTGTAACCAGCCTTGCCACCCCTGGACCACCCCCCACCAGTACCCCCAGGCCCCGATGGAGGCCCCCATGCCAGTGGAATGGCTCCCCCCCCCCCCCCCCCCCCCCCCCCGACTGTGGCAGCGCTGGACTCAGTCCGCAGCCGCCAGATGAGAACCCGAACCCTGTGAGCACACGTGCCCCATGCCGTCGGGGACCCGGGCCATCGGTGGCAGAGCATCGGGGGAAGGCCTCAGGCGACGCAGGCCGTCCATACGGCGTACTCCCCGAGTATGCCATTTTTGAGGGGGCGGAGCATCACAAAAACAGCACCGCCCCTAATTCCGGAGTAAATGGGGATTGTTTGGCCGATCGCGATTTTGGCGTCGGCAATCGGAGAATCCCGCCCTTCATTTCAAAAAGTGTGCAATTCAAGAAATGATACAAATGGGCAGCGATACTTCAGTGTAGTGTTATTGTCACTGATCCAAGGTATTGCTCTGGGGGCCTGTGTTCGAATCCCATCACAGCAGAGGGATGGATTTTGTTTTTAAATTGGAATTAAAATGCTAGTGTTGACTGCGGTAAAAAAACATCTGGCTCATTACTGTTCGGAAATCCGTGTCCTTACATACATATGACTCCACACCTAAACAACGAGGTTGAC
This sequence comes from Scyliorhinus torazame, assembly GCF_047496885.1. Lineage (NCBI taxonomy): Eukaryota > Metazoa > Chordata > Chondrichthyes > Carcharhiniformes > Scyliorhinidae > Scyliorhinus > Scyliorhinus torazame. Next base: position 61,792 of record NW_027308497.1, on the reverse strand, counting down.
TCTGAAGTGGTTTGAATAAACTGCGTAGTTCATGGTAATAAATGGTGTTCCAGCCAGTGATGTCCACATCCCATGAATTGTGCTGCCAATCTGTAGGAGCCCCTGAAGGTTCATTGTAAAGTGTTACGTCCCTTCTATTCAATCATACCTTCACATCAAGGTCAGAGGATCACTGCTGGGGATTTCAGTTGACCTAAGCTCACTCCAAGACCTCCCTTCCTGGCCACCTATCCCAAGGCAAATTTGAGGGGGTCACTTCCGGGCCAATTAAAGAGGACGGGGGGGGGGGAGCGAGAGAGAGTTGGTCAACTGGTGAGCTGTCTCTGGATGCTGATTGGGCTCCACAGATCCCTGTAATTATGGAAGTTTTTGGTTGGGCCTTGGGTTCAGGCTCGTGGCTCGTGCTTCTGGCCTGTCACCTTCGTCAGGCGCAAAAATAAGCCTAAATCAATGTGTAACCCATTGTGAGTTAATCGTACAAGGTTTCAGAGATCTGCAAGGAAGTTGCAGCGAAGTGGAAGCTTCATGAGACAAAATTGGTTTTAATTGTGAAGCCACAGCAGCAAAATAAACACATCTCGAACTTTACCTTTAGGTCCTGGATAGCCAGATTCTCCTGGGGTTCCTTTCAATCCCGGTTTTCCTGGTTGACCTGGTTGGCCTGGAACACCTGGTTCTGCACCATACACATCACCTGGGAATCCTTTTTGACCTGGAAATCCTGGAACACCCATTTTCCCTGGAGAGCCTTCATTTCCATCGAGCCCTGGAAGACCTGGTAGTCCCTGATCACCACGTGGTCCGTGAAACCCTGTAAGATTTCATAACAAGACATCAAACTTGTAAGGAACGAATGAGAATTGCAATGGTGGTGGTGTGCAACCAATCACTCAGGGGTCTGGGTTGCTGTGGCGACATGAGCTTTTGCATGCACCTCGTAGTCAGGAGCCTTTGGATAGCAATGGTGGAAGCGCCACGTTTCTTTCCATCACATGACTGAATATCTCCCGTTTTTACCCCCTATCCTTGGACCTGCTTTGCAAGGATCTGCAGGTTGATAATCAACCTGTTTGGCTGTGTTACGAACACACCTTCCTTGGCCATCGAGTCGTGAGGTGGGACTTGAATCTGGAGCTTAAGGCTCAGAGGCAGGGCCTCTACCCATTGTGCCACAAGAGTGTGTTGGAATACTCTCCATTCGTCTTGCTCCAACAACACTCAAGAATTTTGACACTATCCACGACAAAGCAATTGTGTGATTGACACTCCTTCCGCAAACATTCACTCCCTCCACCACCGATGCACAGTAGCAGCAGTGTGTACCATCTACAAGATGCACTGCAGGAATTCACCAACCCTCTTTAGGCAGCACCTGCCAAACCCACGGCCACTACCATCCAGAAGGACAAGGGCAGCCGGTGCACCCCGACCTGGAGGTTCCCCTCCAAGTCACTCACCATGTTGACTTGGAAATATATCACCGTTCCTCCATTGTCACTGTGTCAAAATCTTGGAACAGCCTCCCTAACAGCGCTGTGGGTGTACTTACACCACAGGGACTGCAGTGGTTCAAGAAGGTAGCTCACCACCACCTTCTGAAGGGAATTTAGGGATAGGCAATAAATGCTGGCCTGGCCAGCGTGCCCACATTCCGTCAATGAATTTAAAAACTAGATCCCATTGTTGGCCTCAATTCTGCTCAGGAAGCCGGAAATAACCATTGCATGATATCAGTTGTGATCTCTCTGGGGACATCAAGTTAAGAAGCCATCCCCCTGAGCCGCATCCAATTAAAAATGGCTTGTGCACAATGGAAACAGGCGGTCCAATTGGAGAGTCTGTAGCGATATCCATTCAACAGTCTCAACGGGAGAGGTAGGCGCTACTGGAGCAGGCAGGAGACTATGAGAGTAACACAAGTGGAAAATCTCTCTGCACCATTGTGAAAAATTAAAAATTACACATGGCTAAAGTTATCATGTCATCATAATCGAGGTGCAACCCCTCCACAGATTAGCCTGTGGCTCTGGCTCTGGCTCCCAGCGGATCTATCTGGGGTGAGTGAGAGGAAGCATTGATGAAGGCCCTGATCTGCCACTGGAAAGCCATTTTCCAGTTAAATGCGGCTCCAGTCACAGCGTGGGATCCATCCACCGTTAGGGAGGTCCCACTGGTGCTATCATCCTTGCCCCAGACCTCCCATCAATGGGCCCTAATGGGTTACCCACCGCTGGGTGGGCAACTGCTACCAGATTGACTCATCTTCTGACAAGGTCACTCTGAGCCAAGAATGCATCAGCTGGCCAAACCAATATGTTATTTTACAACTTTGCTCCTGATCTCACCTCCTAACCTGCCTCACTGGGACCGAGGAAAATTGCAACCAATAAATCCAAATAAACCATCAACAGTAAAAGCCTCCTGCCAGTCTCAACTGGTAAATCAGCAGCAGACTAGCTGTAAAAAATAAATTCTATCAGGGCTTAGAATCCTGAAAGCTTCACTGCAGAATTCCAACACACTCCAAAACGGCAATTAAGCGAAATATTAAACTGTCTTCCATTAGAACAAGGTTCAGAAATATCTAGAATATAAATCTTTCACCCTGACAACTGGTTTTCCCATCAGCAAGAGTTTTGCATAGTTCAATAGCGATCAACATCCCAGGTCTGGAGGCATAGGACACTTTGAACGCTTCTAATACCAGCTTGGGTATTTAGCAGGACTCAGCCTGAAAAGGATGCTACTGCAACTGGATTATAAGGCATTACTTCCAGTTGTTCCTACAGCTGACATCCAGTCAGTAGTTGGCTTCCTACTGGGTTTTGACTCCATTAGAGACTGGCAGCAACGCCAGAGCTATCTGATCAGTGAGGAGGGAGATGTAACTTCGCTCTCATGCACAAACCTTCCCTTTTCAAATCATTGACCGCTGTTATTTATGACCCCAATGCAGTTCTTTGCGAGGCATTGCAGAATCTCGTTTAGCACCATTAACAAACTGATGGTGAGAAACAGGTCAGGATATTCCTTTGCAGTGGCATATGCCCACCCAACTACCGTTTCTGGTGACAGGTTTGGTTTGACACGTGGCCAACACAAGATGGCCACCGACAGTACTTCTGCAAATGCACAGAATCCAATGTGACTCACAAGAGATGCAAATCCACCCTCATAAACGATGACAGCTTATTTTTGACAGTCTTAAAATTTTAATAATGAATCTTACTCCATTGCCCAAGTATCACCAAAATAATTAACACCACAAAAAAAATAACTCAATCAGGTGGACGTCATCACTAGGAACCCACCATTTCCCAGTCTCTGCCTCTCCTGCTTACTCTTTCTCTCGCCAGCCATTTCTTTCGATATTTCATCTCTTAATAAATGTTTAAAAGGACACCAGTGTGATGTGTCACTGGGAGTCGAGGGTGAGATGGGCGGGCAGAATGGGTCCCACTTGACACTTGCTCTTTCCAGACCTGTCTGTGAGGTTTGGGGTGAGCTCTGGGATGGAGGTGATTGATAAAAGTGTTAACTTGATGCTGCCGGTGCTGTAATATTTATAATTCCAGGGCCAGTGATGGCCATACATGTCCCCTTGGCGCATTGCCCCCTATAAAGATAGCAGCCACACATACACCTGTGCATGTGTGGCATTGGCAGCAAATGCAGCCTAGTTTGAATCATTTTGAACAGGTCCAAATCACTTCACCTCCCATGTGTGGGAGCTGCAGAAAATGGTTGCTGCTGAAAATCCCAACACGTTAAGCACATTGACAAGGTTTCCATCCAGTTCCCTCCATTTTGACCCACAACTGATGGAGGACAGGATATTGGACATGTCTCTTTTTCCAAGTCCCTGCTGAGTTACTTTAAAGTTGCTGTTGTTTGTTTTGGGTCAGGACTTTCCGGTCTCCCTGTGGCGGGGTTGCCCCGTGGCAGATGCGACGTCCCATTCAAATGTCCAGACAATTCAGGCCTTGCTGTCTCGAAATGCCGAATGGTTATGGCATGACTACCATTTGGTATACAGGTGTGACTAGCACTTGCTGATACTGGGGTGACAATGGCGTCACTCCATACTTTCCATCGTATTCACATGTCTGACCCACCTTTTCACCCCACCTGCCCAAACGACGGCAGAGAAACCAGGAGCAAATTCCCACCTGCAAACTCGGACACGTAATCAATGCCCAGGGAGTTCTCAATCTTTTGCAAGTTCTGGTTAAGTACTTACCTGGGCGGCCGGATTCTCCCAATACGCCTGGAGCTCCAGGAGGTCCTTTCGGTCCATCAAATCCGGGTCGTCCTGAACTGCCTGGAAAACCTGGTCCACCCTTTGAACCTATGAGGTATTGGAGAATGAAGAATGAGTTAAAAATTCAAATTGGAAAACATTTTTTGTCTTGATTCCTTCCCCGCTAACTGGCACAGAAGAAGAAATACAGATATACTCGAGGTGCCACTTTTAAACTTGCGCACATTCCCTCACACCTCTCTTTTCCACATTGCTTGATCGTCACTTGCTAATACCACACGGCAGTAGATGTTGGTACTCTCCCTCAAAGCAGGAAAGCAGTCTATGGTCATCTGGGACAATGGTGGCTGCAGTAGTTAGCTGCTGAAGTTGCTTTACCCATTCTGACCAGCAATATCTCAGCAGAATGTGTAGGAACAGACTACCATTACATTTTTTTTAGAATAAAGGTCATTAAGTCTACTGAGCTCATTTCATTCCCAAGAAAGCATACGCTCAATCACATTGCCAAAGTCAGCATTTAAGAATCCTGTGACATGCAACGTAACTAGATATATCCCCAGTAAGTGAAAACAATGGTCAGCATCCAGACATTCTTGTTGTCAACTGAATAACAAACAATTATTTGGGACTTCCGGGTGCGGCGATGACCAGCTGAGTCGCACGTTTCGGCAGCTCCCGGTGAAACGGACTTTTGGGCTCTTGATAGGAGCACGGGGGGAAGCCGAGGTCGGCCAGAGTTTGCTGACTTCTGGGAGCAACATGGGGGGAGTAATTACGCTAGCGGGGGATCTAGCGGGGGGGGGGGGGGGGGGTGGGAGGGGGGAATTACTGGGTTGCTGCTGCTGGGGAGAGGGGGGAGCTGGTATGGGAGGGGATGGGCGGGTGGGCACCGCCTGGGGGAGATACAGCTGCGTGGGAACCGGGTGAGGAGCTGGAAAAAGGGGATGGCTAATCGACAAGGGGGGGGGGGGTAAGAAGCCCCCCAACCCGGCTGATCACGTGGAATGTGAGAGGGCTGAACGGGCCGATAAAGAGGGCACGGGTACTCGCACACCTTAAGAAACTTAAGGCAGATGTGGTTATGTTACAGGAAACGCACCTGAAACTGATAGACCAGGTTAGGCTACGCAAAGGATGGGTGGGGCAGGTGTTCCATTCGGGGCTAGATGCGAAAAACAGGGGGTGGCTATATTAGTGGGGAAGCGGGTAATGTTCGAGGCAAAGACTATAGTGGCGGATAACGGGGGCAGATACGTGATGGTGAGTGGCAAACTACAGGGGGAGACGGTGGTTTTGGTAAACGTATATGCCCCGAACTGGGATGATGCCAATTTTATGAGGCGGATGCTAGGACGCATTCCGGACCTAGAGATGGGAAAGCTGATAATGGGGGGAGATTTTAATACGGTGTTGGAACCAGGGCTGGATAGGTCGAAGTCCAGGACTGGAAGGAGGCCGGCAGCAGCCAAGGTACTTAAAGATTTTATGGAGCAGATGGGAGGTGTAGACCCGTGGAGATTTAGCAGACCTAGGAGTAAGGAGTTCTCATTTTTCTCATATGTCCATAAAGTCTACTCACGAATAGACTTTTTTGTGCTGGTTGATCCCGAAGCTGAGGGGAACGGAGTATACGGCTATAGCCATTTCGGATCACGCTCCACACTGGGTAGACTTGGAGATAGGGGAGGAAACAGGAGGGCGCCCACCCTGGAGAATGGACATGGGACTAATGGCAGATGAGGGGGTGTGTCTAAGGGTGAGGGGGTGCATTGAAAAGTACTTGGAACTCAATGATAATGGGGAGGTCCAGGTGGGAGTGGTCTGGGAGGCGTTGAAGGCGGTGGTTAGAGGGGAGCTGATATCAATAAGGGCACATAAAGGGAAGCAGGAGAGTAAGGAACGGGAGCGGTTGCTGCAAGAACTTTTGAGGGTGGACAGACAATATGCGGAAGCACCGGAGGAGGGACTGTACAGGGAAAGGCAAAGGCTACATGTAGAATTTGACTTGCTGACTACGGGCACTGCAGAGGCACAATGGAGGAAGGCACAGGGTGTACAGTACGAATATGGGGAGAAGGCGAGCAGGTTGCTGGCACACCAATTGAGGAAAAGGGGAGCAGCGAGGGAAATAGGGGGAGTGAGGGATGAGGAAGGAGAGATGGAGCGGGGAGCGGAGAGAGTGAATGGGGTGTTCAAGACATTTTATAAAAAATTATATGAAGCTCAACCCCCGGATGGGAGGGAGAGAATGATGGGCTTCTTGGATCGGCTGGAATTTCCCAAGGTGGAAGAGCAGGAAAGGGTGGGACTGGGAGCACAGATCGAGGTAGAAGGAATTAGGAGCAGGCAGGCGGGAAAGGCCCCAGGACCGGATGGATTCCCAGTCGAATTCTATAGAAAATATGTGGACTTGCTCGCCCCGGTATTGACGAGGACCTTTAATGAGGCAAAGGAAAGGGGACAACTGCCCCCGACTATGTCTGAAGCAACGATATCGCTTCTCTTAAAGAAGGAAAAGGACCCGCTACAATGCGGGTCCTATAGACCTATTTCCCTCCTAAATGTAGATGCCAAGATCCTGGCCAAGGTAATGGCAATGAGAATAGAGGAATGTGTCCCATGTTAGATGGGTGCAGCTGTTGTATAGGGCTCCGATGGCGAGCGTGGTCACGAATGGACGGGGATCTGCATATTTTCGGCTCCATAGAGGGACAAGGCAGGGATGCCCTCTGTCCCCATTATTGTTTGCACTGGCGATTGAGCCCCTGGCGATAGCGTTGAGGGGTTCCAAGAAGTGGAGGGGAGTACTTAGAGGAGGAGAAGAACACCGGATATCTTTGTATGCGGACGATTTGCTACTATACGTGGCAGACCCGGCGGAGGGGATGCCAGAAATAATGCGGATACTTGGTGAGTTTGGGGATTTTTCAGGGTATAAATTGAACATGGGGAAAAGTGAGTTGTTTGTGGTGCATCCAGGGGAGCAGAGTAGAAAAATAGAGGACCTACCGTTGAGGAAGGTAACAAGGGACTTTCGTTACCTGGGGATCCAGATAGCCAAGAATTGGGGCACATTGCATAGGTTAAATTTAACGCGGTTGGTGGAACAAATGGAGGAGGATTTCAAGAGATGGGATATGGTATCCCTGTCACTGGCAGGAAGGGTGCAGGCGGTTAAGATGGTGGTCCTCCCGAGATTCCTCTTTGTGTTTCAGTGCCTCCCGGTGGTGATCACGAAGGCTTTTTTTAAAAGGATCGAAAAGAGCATCATGGGTTTTGTGTGGGCCGGGAAGACCCCGAGAGTGAGGAAGGGATTCTTACAGCGTAGCAGGGATAGGGGGGGCTGGCACTACCGAGCCTAAGTGAGTATTATTGGGCCGCTAATATTTCAATGGTGAGTAAGTGGATGGGAGAGGAGGAGGGAGCAGCGTGGAAGAGATTAGAGAGGGCGTCCTGTAGGGGGACTAGCCTACAGGCTATGGTGACAGCCCCATTGCCGTTCTCACCGAGGAACTACACCACAAGCCCGGTGGTGGTGGCTACACTGAAGATTTGGGGACAGTGGAGACGGCATAGGGGAAAGACTGGAGCCTTGGGGGGGTCCCCGATAAGAAACAACCATAGTTTGCCCCGGAGGGAATGGATGGGGGATATGGAATGTGGCAAAGAGCAGGAATAACGCAACTGAAAGATCTGTTTGTGGATGGGAAGTTCGCGAGTCTGGGAGCGCTGACCGAGAAATATGGGTTGCCCAAGGGAATGCATTCAGGTATATGCAACTGAGGGCTTTTGCGAGGCAACAGGTGAGGGAATTCCCGCAGCTCCCGACACAAGAGGCGCAGGACAGAGTGATCTCAAAGACATGGGTGGGGGGATGGTAAGGTGTCAGATATATATAGGGAAATGAGGGACGAAGGGGAGACTATGGTAGATGAACTAAATGGGAAACGAGAAGAAGAGCTGGGGGAGGAGATCGAGGAGGGGCTGTGGGCAGATGCCCTAAGCAGGGTAAACTCGTTGTCCTCGTGTGCCAGGCTAAGCCTGATTCAGTTTAAGGTATTACACAGGGCGCATAAGACTGGAGCACGGCTCAGTAAATTTTTGGGGGTGGAGGATAGGTGTGCGAGGTGCTCGAGAAGCCCAGCGAATCATACCCATATGTTTTTGGTCATGCCCGGCACTACAGGGGTTTTGTATGGGGGTGACAAAGGTGCTTTCAAAAGTAGTGGGGGTCCGGGTCGAACCAAGCTGGGGGTTGGCTATATTTGGGGTTGCACAAGAGCCGGGAGTGCAGGAGGCGAGAGAGGCCGATGTTTTGGCCTTTGCGTCCCTAGTAGCCCGGCGCAGGATATTGTTAATGTGGAAAGAAGCCAAGCCCCCGGGGGTGGAGACCTGGATAAATGACATGGCAGGGTTTATAAAGCTAGAGCGGATTAAGTTCGTTCTAAGGGGGTCGGCTCAAGGGTTCACCAGGCAGGTGGCAACCGTTCGTCGAATACCTCGCAGAAAGATAGATGGAATGGAAAAAAGAAGGCAGCAGCAGCAGCCCAGGGTCGGGGGGGGGGGGGGGGGGGAGGAACCAGAAGGACTCTCAGGGTTGTTAATATATACTGTATAATATGTATAGGTCGTTGCGACAGATAATTATATATTGGACTGTTAAAATTTATTTTTGGAGAGTGTTACTTGTGATAAGGCAGTTGCCAATTAGGGTTAGTTTTCATTTTTGTTATTTATTATTTATTCATTTTTTGTTTATAAAATAGGTCATTGTTATTTGTGTTGTTATAATATTGTGTAAAGGATGCACAATGTACTGTGTTGGTTGACCAAAAATTTTCAATAAAATATTTATTAAAAAAAACAAAAAACAATTATTTAATTTGAGTTCTGAAGAGTCATATTCGACTCAAAATGTTGGGCGCGATCTACCGGCCACGTTATGCCACAAATGGGGACCAGACAGAACAGCACTCAAGGGATTAGAGGTCCCCAGGTGCTTGCCCTCTAGGAAGGGTGGCACCCTGGCACTGCTGGTGCCACCTGGGCACCTTGACAGTGTCAGCCTGCCCAGGCTGTCAGCTGGCAGGGGCATTGCCAGGCTGCTGGTGCCAAGCTGGCATGTTTCCTGTGCTGCAGATCGGGCCCAGGGCTATCCTGTGCTGGTGTGGGGAGTTGTGGGAGGGGGGCTGAGGACCCTCTTACAGGTGTTTGGAATTTGAGGTTTGCCATTTTTAAAATGGCGTCACAATGTCCTTCTGCACTGAGGAGTTCCAGCGAGCGGAGCTCCTCAGTGCAGGAAATGAGACTATGTGCGGCCTGGTCAGGACGTTCCCCGCTGAGGCCCCATATCTACCCAAAGGGGAGTTCAATAGTGTGGCGTTTCTCAGCGTGGTGTTTAGCCATCCAGCTAAACACGCTCGCTACTGCCCAAAAAGCCCGGTGTCGACAAACTAAAACATTGCCTCGTCCACAGCCATGGCAATTCCGTTTTCAGTTCTCCGTACAGGTTTTAGGTTCCAGCAGATATCTCTGTCTCGTTGCAGTAAAGTTGCCACAGTTAGCAATGACGGGTACCGCCCTGGGAAACCTTTCAGCTGAGCTGTACAACGCATGCACAGTTCTGCGCAGTGAACTTACCTGGGAGTCCTGGTACTCCGGGTTGCCCCAACGGGCCTCTGCTGCCTGAGACCACACAGGGCAGAACAATTCCTGCAAAATCGCACAGGAAAAGAACTTCAGGAATATTACCACTCAAAATAATCTCAAAGCCGGCACACGTGTGCACAAAGAACAGACATATATACAAAGACTTACGCATGCACGTATGCATGCAGGCACATGCATACATAAACGTGAGCAGGCCCACACTGATACATTAGCAGTGTATTAACATACTCTAAATTATTTTCCATAGTGAAGTAACACTGTGCTCATGGCTGATTCATGACTGTGAAAACCATTTGCACACAGTGATTGCAGTAGCTACAGAAAGTGGTATATATCACAGTGACACTGTGCAGAGTGGCTGAATGAAGACAAACCATGATAAAATCTGGATGACTAATGCACTGATTTACACACCATCTGAAAAGTCCTCAATGGGAACAAAAATCTAGTTAATCTCTCATTTTGTTTTTGGCGAAGGTGAGGGCAATGGGAGGATATTGTGCCCTATGCTTGGATACGTAGTAAAACACAATTTTAGAGTCATAGATTCTGCTATTATTTTAATAATTTCTATGTCTATATTTGGAATAGAAACTGTCTGTTGTCATGTTGCAATTACGCAGTTAGGTAGGTAGCATTTCCATTGACAGGTGTGTGTAAATACAGTGGGACAAATTTACCGTGGCGATTTCCATGATCAATACTGACATGGAAATGTATAATAAGTTGACAAAGTGTGGGCAGATGTCAGATGTTAAGCTACAGATACAGCTTATCCCATTTATCTTCTTCAAAAATGTTATTCTAGTCTTCATCCTTTTTTGGAGTCCAAAGATATGCAGGTTAGGTGGATTGGCCATACTAAATTGCCCCTTTGTGACCAGGCATTTTGCGGTTTAAGTGGGATTATGGGGTTGCAGGGATAGGAGCCTGGTTCGGGTGCTCTTTCCGAGGTTTGGCATGGACTTGATAGGCCGAATGGCCTCCTTCTGCACTGTAGGGATTCTATGATTTAAAAGTTTGGGAAGGGAAACTTCCTACAGAAGTGACTTGCTATATATTGCTGAGCCTCCCCTAATGGTTAAGTAAACCAGCAGGTATAATATTCAGCCATGTTGAATGGAAAGGACCTTGCCTTATGCTGTGAGCTGACCTCAATTATGCAGTAACATTAAGTCACTATGACCACGGTCAGCATTGCAACTGCCCTCAATGACCCTGGCTAGGGTGAGATGGCTGGGAAAGAATAATCTCCCAAGCGCTGAGCAACCAAGTAAGCTGATCACAGATCTGATTATTTCTGATTTTGCAGAGTGACTCCCCCCCCGCACTGCAAGTGGAGGCTGCCATCATGATGGAGGCAGCTTCCATGTGGCAGGCTAGAGGGTGGGGTGGGGATATTAAGTCCACTTCAGGGAAGATTACACAGCAGGTCAACACCGCTAAGTGTGAGCTTGGTGGTAATGGGATGTTAATTATGCTGCAAAGATACACAGGTGAAGGGTATTGCTTAATTAAGTGCTTAGAGTACTTGTAAAGAAAGACTGCTGGGACACTGGGTTAGTAGGTAAGAAGCAGACATATGTAATGCTGCACTCTATGAATAAACCTATTATCAAGAAAATAATTAATGTCTAGTTTTATATTTCACCAAGTGGCTTGGGATTGATAATAACACTCGGGACTCCTATTTCATCCCAACATCAAGATCCCGAAGCCTGCTGGGATCTCAATACTGAGAATGGCCAGTTCTAGTAGCTCATGATATGTACACATTCATGGAGCAATCGCCCAAAATTTCCATGTGAGATAAGAAGGCTGCAAAAGCCCATGGGATACATGGTAACTAGAGGTTTAGGCACTCCCGCGGTCTCTGCTTGGAGGATTGGAATTGGAATGGTCTATGCTCAGACAGGGAAAATTGCTGCTCGGGCAAAGCACTGGGGATGGGGGATCAGGCTACATAACACCCATAGACAGTATCCCAAACCTGGGGCGAAATTCTCCGGTATCGGTGCGATGTCCGCCGACTGGCGCCCAAAACAGCGCAAATCAGTCGGGCATCGTGCCGCCCCAAACATGCGGAATGCTCCGCATCTTGGGGGGCCGAGCCCCAACCTTAAGGGGCTAGGCCCGCGCCGGACGAATTTCCACCCCGCCAGCTGGGGGAAAAGGCCTTTGGTGCGCCGCCAGCTGGCACGGAAATGATATCTCCGGGCGGCGCATGCGCGGGAGCGTTAGCGGCCGCTGACGGCATTCCCGCGCATGCACAGTGGAGGGAGTCTCTTCCGCCTCCGCCATGGTGGAGACCGTGGCGAAGGCGGAAGGAAAAGAGTGCCCCCACGGCACAGGCCCGCCCGCGGATCGGTGGGCCCCGATCGCGGGCCAGGCCACAGTGGGGGGCACGCCCCGGGGCCAGATCGCCCCGCGCACCCCCAGGACCTCGGAGCCCGCCCGCACCTCCTTGTCCCGGCCGGTAAGGTAGGTGGTTTAATCTACGCCGGCGGGACAGGCATTTTAGCACCGGGACTTCAGCCATCCGGGCCGGAGAATCACGGGGGGGGGGAGCCAACCGGCGCGGCGCGATTCCCGCCCCCGCCGAATATCCGGTGCCGGCGAATTCGGCAACCGGCGGGGGCGGGATTCACGCCAGCCCCTGGCGAATCTCCGACCCGGCGGAGGGTCGGAGAATCTCACCCCTGATTCAGCATCTTCAGGATAGGGCAGACAGAAATTGGAGGGCAAGGAAAAATAATTTTGAAGAAGAGAATGGTTGGTCGAGCAGGAGGTTGATCCACTTGAAATCGATTGTTTATATTTTTCCACTAATGACAAAGTCACCCATTTCATGACAGGCCAGTAATAATGCAAATGAAATTAATTTGTAGATTGACGCTTTCATCCATTTATCCAGATGGAACATAGTAATTTAGTAGTCTCTAGAACAGTGTGCACTGACAGCATGCATGAAAGAAGATAGTAAAATAGTCTTGGTGCAGTTATTTTCCATTTAAAAAGAGTTACTACTGCAGTGTACAGCTGTAACATGCAAATTATGGTACTGAAGTCTTTTGGCAATGATGTAAGGATTGGGGGCTCCTGCCATCATCGCCATGGTAACCTTTTTTGAGGATTGTGGCCTCTCACCTCCCTCTGTGTGAAGATTGCTTTCGTCACCGTTTTCCCCACAACAACAGCCACCTGTAGTGTCCATGCAAAGGACGTGAAATCAGTCAAGAGGCGCATGAACACAGTGGAAACGTGAGTGCTTTCTCTCTTTTAAGTGGCATCTTCTGACAGGAATAAACCGGTCATCCGCTCACCTCAGAATCTCTTTACCAATTATTGCCACTAACAAAAACATACAGTCACTTTATATTCTTTACACTGAACTACGTCAGATTTAGACCAAACCTGGAAATTGATATGTGTTCCCTTTTAAACCTGCCGCTTGTCAGAATGAATCACACCTGGAATTTGAAACTAGTCTACTCAGCTCTGAGGAAGGATCGTGTTCACTTGGGCTTTGTTAAATGAACTTAACCATTGGGCGGGATTCTCCGTTTCGGAGACTGACGGGTTGACTCTGACGCAGAATTTGTGGACTTTCACAACAGCAATACTGGGGTGGGGGGGGGGGGGGGGGGGGGGGGGGGGGGGGGGGGGAGGACGACACCAATATGACCCGTGGCTCTAAGTTCACAGTGGACTGATAGCGCCATGCGCAGCTGCGTGGCTGCCTTTCCGGCAGCGGCAATGGTGTTCCGGGCCCGTCCACCCCGACCCCACAGCCCACCTCCTGGCCACCCCCGCTACTCCCCCGGCCCTGGCAGAAGCCCCCCCCGGCCAGCGACGCACACTATGGCGATGTTGGAAACTTTCTGTACCCTCTCTCTCCCTCAGCAGCCACGACGCCGGTTTCACGATTTTTAAAAGCACAAGTGAACTGCGCCGTCGGGAACCCGGCCCATTGGAGGCGGAGCATCGCCGAGGCCCCCGGAGAATCGGTCAGGCCCGCTAATGATATGCAAATAGTGTTTACTGTATGTGTGTTCCAGAATGCATTGATACTGTGGTGTTGGGCGTTCTGACACACAGATGAGCCAACACGGTTGTATATGGTACAACGCTATTTTATTTAAACTTTCTATGTAATGTTTTGTCTTGATACTCTGCACGTGGGGATTCGCTGTTTGTGATCTTGTAACAGGTCTTGTCCGTGTCTTTGTCCCCAGACCTACTGTCCACTAGGTGTCGTGCTCGTGCTTTTATGTGGTTGCTGTCCTTGTGTGTGATTGGATGTGGTGTTGTGTGCTCTGATTTGTCTGTTGGTGTGTCCATCATGATGTGTGTGTTTGAATATCATGACAGATACCGCTATTGAGCTGGCGGAGAATTGCGATTTGGCGTCAAATTAGCACCCGCTGTGATTTTAGCGTCAGACCCTATTCTATGCCCAATCGCACTTCGCGATTTCGGCAGCAGACGCCGGAGAATCCCACCCATTGCAACATAAAACCTGTATAACACAATATGTAAAGGTATAGGGAAAATCTCCCTCATCCCAAATTTCCTCAGGGAGCTCTGGCAGACTCCTGCTGTAACACTGGCTGGAGTCCACAGCTACACACTGAGAAATGACAGGGACTTGGTTTATTGGGTTTTTGAGTTCCTCCACTCATTGTGTAAAAGGGAGAGAGTTATGGACGTCCCTTTCTAAGGCCAGTAATGTCAGGGGCAGTCCAAGGTGCAGACATTCCCAAGGGCAGATCGCTCTTCCCCAGCTTAACCAGGAGCTAGCCATGCTGTTGGAAAACCTGGTTGCCATTGTCACTCGAAACCAAGAGGGCTGAAGTTTATTGGATTCCAGGAGGATTGCAAGGAGTTTAAACAGGAACATATTCAATTTCCAGTATACTCTGTAGACTTGGCACATTGTAACAACAGCACTCATTAAATCTTTAATCTACATCCATTGCGCAAGTATCATTTCACAGGCCAAAGATACAAATTCCGTTGAAGTACACTCCATCCCCACCCCCAAGTTAACATTAAATTCAGGTCTGATGCTATTAAACACTTACTTATGACATTATGGCCTCAAAAATATTAATGAATAGAGTGTTCACAAAGGAATCTAAGCAATTTTTTAAAAGTACTTGGCCATTTCGTTGCTGACAAACCATAGTGTATAACAATTGCAACATCTCAACAACTGAACAGAATTATTTTAATAATACATAAACAAAGGGGTATCAGTTGATATTGCATTCCATACCTGGCGACCCTGGAAAACCTGGTGCTCCTTGTATTCCGTTGACGCCTGGATCACCTGGAGGACCTTGGAAACCAGGAGGGCCTGGGAATCCAACGCCTGGTGCACCCCTCTCACCTGGGGGACCCTTTCGGCCGGGACTGCCTGGAAGACCTCTAGATCCCGGATAATCTTGTACATTTTCACCCTGTGTAACATGAAGACCATGGTCAGATAGTGAAACCATAAGTTACTTCATTTAGGGTCACAGCCAGATTAGCTAGTGTCACATATCCTCCTCGTCACAAATTCAAGGCATGTAACATTAATTTTAAGATCAATGGAATGATCTCCCGCAAAGGCTTAGTGAATAAATACTACCTGCTGCATTTGTAGGCAGGAACCTGTGGTAGAACAGGAGTTGTCCCCTACAGTCCAGTATGCAGCTAGAAGAGACAAACTAGGAATCTTTCAAAGTTTGATCACTAGACTATGTTGAACTAGCTGTTCTCAGATACATTGATTGGAGGAGTATGATGGACTGTAGTGACCCTGGACTAAGGAAGAGAAAGCTATGCTGAATTTGCACTGCTCAATGACTCATGCTGGAAAGTCCAAGTGCACAGATATCAGGGGCAGATTTAATTGTTCATTCTTGCACACTATGAAATAACCTTTGCCCAGGCTCACGTTTGAAAAATGGCAGCTTAGGAAGACTCGAGGAGAAAGTGCAAACTCCACACAGACAGTCACCCGAAGCCAGAATCAAACGCGGGTCCCTAGAGCTGTGAGGCAGCAGTGCTACCCACTGGGCCACCGTGGCACTCCCGATACCTCCATGGTTGAGGGTGGTCATCCCATTGCTTGTGGGCAAAGGTCCTCCTTGTCGTGGGTGTTATAACCTGCCTACTTACCATTGGCTGGGGACTAATGACTATCCCACAATCCTGTGGGAGTATGAGCTTCCCCAATGAGGGGGGCGGAGAAACCACTAGTAAACTCCTAGTATAAATAAAGCTGGCCAGTTCAGGAACCAACAGGAAGGAGTATGTAGCAAGGGAAGTTACTGCTACTGTTATGTATATATGTTATGGTAAATAAATGTTATTACTTTGTATCCTTAAAACTCGTGCTGGATTCTTCGTGGCCCTTACAAAAGTGGGTGAGGGGGATATTTAATTCCAGCACTGGTCGCGGAACCCTTTGAAGATGGCACACTAATCTCTGTGGAGACGGCCTTGCTAGCTCTATCACACCCCTCTGTTAGAGTGACGCCGTGAACAACGTCCCCACATTTTCTGTACACTCAGTGCCAGGAAACCTGGGGCGTCATTCTCCGACACCCCGCCGGGTCGGAGAATCGCCGGGGGCTGGCGGGAATCCCGCCCCCGCCGGTTGCCGAAGTCTCCAGCACCGGAGATTTGGCGGGGGCGGGAATCGCGCCGCGCCGGTTGGCGGGCCCCCCCCGCTCGATTCTCCGGCCCGGATGGGCCGAAGTCCCGCCGATAAATTGCCTGTCCCGCCGGCGTGGATTAAACCACCTTTTTAACGGTGGGACAAGGCGGCGTGGGCGGGCTCTGGGGTCCTGGGGGGGGGGGGGGGGCGGGGCGATCTGACCCCGGGGGGTGCCCCCACGGTGGCCTGGCCTGCGATCGGGGCCCACCGATCCGCGGGCGGGCCTGTGCCGTGGGGGCACTCTTACCCTTCCGCCTCCGCCACCCTCCACTGCGCATGCGTGGGAAACTGTCAGCGGCCGCTGACGCTTCCGTGCATGCGCCGCCCGGGGATGTCATTTCCGCGCCAGCTGGCGGGGCAACAAAGGCCGTTTCCGCCAGCTGGCGGGGCGGAAATTCCTCCGGCGATGGCCTAGCCCCTCAATGTTGGGGCTCGGCCCCCAAAGATGCGGAGCATTCCGCACCTTTGGGGCGGCGCGATGCCCGTCTGATTGGCGCCGTTTTGGGCGCCAGTCGGCGGACATCGAGCCGTTTCGGGAGAATTTCACCCCTGGTCTGAAAACTTGGATGTGCAGTGCACCTGGATAGATACATGCCTGACACTGACAAAGTTTGGTAAAATTCTGCCTAATGTTTTTGAGTGTCAAAAGGATATAATTAGATTTTCTCTTGTGGAAGAATGTCATTGCTTTGCAATTGTGTGGTGCGAATGTTACTTGACACTTGTTGGTCCAAGCCTGAATACTGTGCAGGTCTTGCTGCACTTGGACATGGACTGCTTCAGTATGTGAGGATTCGCGAATGGTTTTGAAAGGTTTGCAATCATAAAAATGTTTACATTAACAGTGCAATGAAGTTACTGTGAAAAGCGCCCACATCCGGCGCTTGTTCGGAGGGAGAATTCTGAATGTCCAATTCACCGAACAAGCACGTCTTTTGTGACTTGTGAGAGGAAACTAGAGCACCCGGAGGAAACCCACACGGACACGGGGAGAACGCGCAGACTTCACACAGTGAACCAAGCCAGGAATGTGCTAGCCACTGTGCTGCCGTGCCGCTCTAAACATCCTCACTTATGTTGGAGGAAGGTTATTGATGAAACAGCAAAAGATGGTTGAACCTCAAACGACGCTGCCCTGAGAAACTAATGCAGCAATGTCCTGGACAAGATGACTTGTCTTAACCACCACGACCATCTTCCGTGGTGCTAGGTATGATTCCAAATAGTGGAGAGTTTTCACCCTGATTCCCATTGACTTCAATTTTGCGAGGGGGCAGAGTAATATGCCCAGGCAATGCCCCCTGGCTCAGACTGGCACTGCCCCAGCACAGATTGGTGCTGCCCCAACACAGGTTGGCAGTGCCAGCCTATGCCAGGGGCTTTGCTGGGACAGGCCCTCTCGGGAGTCCCATTTGGCGGAGGGTCCCACTATGTGTGGTGGGGTTGGGAGGTCTTGCCATAGAAGGGGGGTGAATTTAGCATTGAAGAGGATTGTGAGCATTTGCTCGCAAAAGGGAGAGTGCGAATGCAGGGGAGGAGAGAAGATAATCCTTAATAGTTGGAGGGGGTTGGGGAAGCCCCCAATTCCTTTGTGGTTGGGGAAAGGAGTCGCCTGATGCTTGTTTTGTTTTTAGAAAATATTTTATTGAGGCATTTATAATTTGAACATTTTAACATTCTAAATAACAGAGCAGTCCAGCACACGCATAAACCACCCAATAACATACCCAACTTCCCCCCGCCCTAACTCCTAGCTACCCATATATTAGATTCCCTGCCCGTTTTCTTCACTTCCTTGCCTCCCCTTTCTGCGCACCCCCCATTCCCCCCCCCCCCCCCCCCCCCCCCGGCTCTTCTGCTGACGGTCAGTTTTCCTGAAAGAATTCGATGAACGGCTGCCACCTCCAAGCGAACCCCTGTAATGAACCGCTGAAGGCGAACGTCCTGATGCTTGTTGTGGGGGTCCTCCATCTTCGTGGGGTGGGATTCAAGCTTAGTGCTGATCTTCAAGCCCTTTGAAGTCGGTGTGCCAATCTTTGTGGAGCCAGGCTTGGCGGCTCGATCAGGCCCGCTCTACCAGGCTGATGGCATAAACCACGCCCCCCCACCCCCCGCAATTCTTTTTGTCAAAGCGGCTGAAGATCTGGGGTGGGCTGGCGGGCAACACAAATGGCCATTGACCTTGACGGCACCGGAGATCAACTTTCCCCCAGAAAACATGCCTGGAGGAGGGGGTGCAGAAAATACCAGCCTCAGCTTCAATTTTATTGGCAGGACAGGTCAAGAAATCAGTGAGAATATGGCCTGACTCAGACAGAATTACCAATATAACTTATTTTCCATGAGGCTGTGTACCAATAGATATTAATATGTATATTTATATATCTATTAACCCACCAAAGTTCCTTCGATAGCACTTTCCAAACCCACCACCGCTACCATCTAGAAGAATGGGCAGCAGGCACGTCGGAACATCACCATCTGGAAGTTCCATTCCAAATCACTCATATGGGTGGCCCGGTAGCACAGTGGTTATCACTATTGCTTCATAGCGCCAGAGTCCCAGGTTCAATTCCCCCTTGGGTCACTGTCTGTGCAGAGTCTGCACGTTCACCCCGTGTCTGCATGGGTTTCCTCCGAGTGCTCCGGTTTCCTCCCACAAGTCCCAAAAGACGTGCTTGTTAGATGAATTGGACATTCTGAATTCTCCCACAGTGTACCCGAACAGCTGCCCGAGTGTGACGACGAGGGGATTTTCACAGTAACTTCATTGTAGTGTTAATGTAAGCCTACTTGTGACACTAATCAAGATTATTGTTATCATCCTGACTTGGAAATATATCACCGTTTCTTTACTGTCGCTGGGTCAAAATCCTGGAACTCCTTCCCTAACAGCACTGTGTGTTTACCTACACCACATGACTGCAGCAGTTCAAGAAGGCAGCTCATCACCACCTGCTCATCACGGTCAATTAGTGATGGGCAATAAATGCTGGCAATGCCCACATCCCATGAATGATATTGAAAAACTTGATAGATCAATAGCCCTTGGTAAAGTTCTATCACTGTCCTTCGCCCCCATGGCCACTAATATTGGGCTGTTTGGCACAGGGCTAAATCTCTGGCTTTGAAAGCAGACCAAGGCAGGCCAGCAGCACGGTTCAATTCCCGTTACAGCCTCCCCGAACAGGCACCGGAATGTGGCGACTAGGGGCTTTTCACAGTAACTTCATTTGAAGCCTACTTGTGACAATAAGCGATTTTCATTTCATATTAAAATGCACAGCATTACATGAGACATTAAACTCCAATGATACTTACAGGTCTTCCTGGAGATCCACCCAGACCTGGGAAGCCATCCCTTCCCGGTTTTCCTGGAGTGCCAGAAGGTCCCCTTGGCCCTGGATTGCCAGGATCTCCCTTTTGCCCTACAAAATAGAATTATTTTTTAAACGTCTAATACCTGTGGTCTTGAAATTATGCTGCAAACATTTAATACTTATCAGCGGAAGCAGTTGACCATGCACGATAACTGAGCTAAAGCCTCTGCCAAAATAGTGGCTTTTAAACAAGAAAAATTATTGCAGATGCTGAAAATGTGAAATAAAACCAGAAATTGATTGAAATATTAGGGCAGCACGGTGGAGCAGTGGTTAGCACTGCGGCCTCAATGCGCCGAGGTCCCAGGTTCGATCCTGGCTCTGGGTCACTGTCCGTGTGGAGTTTGCACATTCTCCCCGTGTTTGCGTGTGTTTCAACCTCACAACCCAAAGTTGTGCAGGGTAGGTGGATTGGCCACGCTAAATTGCCGCTTAATTGGAATTGCCCCTTAATAAATTGGGTACTCTAAATTTATATAAATAATAAATAAACTGAAATATTAAGTACGTCAGGCAGGGTCCATGTCGAGAGGAACATAGATAACCTTTCAGGTCAGTGTTGTTTTGCCAGAACTAGCTCTGTACTTGATTAAACCTTTACGTTGCATCATTAACCCTCGCCATTTAATCATTCGTGCCCTCTGCCCAATCAGACACTCTCTTCCCTGTGCCTTTTTCTCGTCTCTTTATTTGCTCAAAAACTTTGATTCTTCCTATTTATGAAACAACCTGAAATGTTACCTCTATTGATCGCTTCCCAGATGTGACCTCACCTGCTGAATATTTCCATCATTTTCTGTTTTTATTTCAAGCTCATCCAGAGTGAAATTTCGAACCCTTCTTAGTTTTTAAAATCTGGTGCCTTTTTTGTTTTTTCATTCAATTTTACAACATGACAGATCCAGCAACGGTACTTAAATACAACAGTTATTTTCTGAACACACCCAACTCAACTTAACCAGGTCCAGCCAAGTTACGTGCTCCGTCTCATCACAGTAACGACCGCTTTTGAAACTCAGATGCTGAATTGATGAACTGTTCCTTCAGGTAGCTGAACAATGAGATCCTCTGAAAGTTAGGCAGTCCCGTGTGACCAAACAGAACTCACCTGATAGGGTACCAAATGGCCTGAGGTGACAGGGAAGAACAGAGTGGAAAAAGGGTGCATGAATTCCTAAGAGAAGAGGTAACTTTAGGATTGGTATAAGGAAGCACTTCTTCATACAAAAAGCAATAAAGGCATGGAACAGTTAGCATTGTGAAGACAAGGGCTGGAATTCTCCAGCTGTTGGGATTCTCTTTTCCCGCTGGCCCGAGCACCCCCGCCCATGGCTTTCCCTACGGCGTGCGGTGGCATCAATGGGGAATCTCGCCATCAGCGAACAACCCGCCACCGAGAAACACGTGGCTGGGGCAGGGGAGAATCCCGCCCAAAGGTCCTGATATTACTCAGAAGACGTGTCAACGCTGTGGTGGTGCCGATATTAGGGTGCCTCTGGACATTAAACCCGAGGTGTGTCGAGTAGTCCTCTTCGTTCGTTGTGATGTTGTGGTTCCTGATGACAAATGCAAGTGTTTTGATTGCCGACGCGGGCAGAATTGGGTTTCTTTGTAATCAATCAGCGCACCATCATAGAATTTACAGTGCAGAAGGAGGCCATTCAGCCCATCGAGTCTACACCAGCCCTTGGAAAGAGCACCCCATCCAAGCCCACACGTCCACCCTATCCCCGTATCCCAGTAACCCCACCCCACCTTTTTGGACACTAAGGGCAATTCAGCATGGCCAATCCACCTAACCTGCACATCTTTGGACTGCGGGTGGAAACTGGAGCACACGGAGGAAATCCACGCAGACACAGGCAGAACGTGCAGACTTTACACAGACAGTGACCCAGGCGGGAATCGAACCTGGGACCCTGGAGCTGTGAAGCAATTGTGCTAACCACTTTGCTGCCCCTACATTGGCAGCACTTTCCCTATTTTTCCAGAGACTCATATGGCCATCCACAACTTCTCACTTGCACAGTGAGCGGACACCCAAGCGAAGCCAGTTTTCAAAGCTGCAGTTGTTTGAGAGTTCGCATTTTCTCTGGAACTGTCTGATTTTAAAAAATGACTCATGTCCCTCGAGGTTTTGTGTGGAGATGCGTGGTACACCATGGAACAGAGCTTTCAGATTGTTGGTCTCTGCTGAGTTGAATTGGGTTGTCAGAAGCAGAATTTCAATAAATCCTAGCAAAGGGAGTGGCATGTTCCTGAGGGAGGCTGCCCAATTTTCCACCATGCGCTGCATCAACAGTATGTCTAGACAGAAGAATAAAGAATCTTGCCCCAGAGAGTAACTAATAAACATCAAATCCAAATAATAAATTGGATACAATGGAAATCTGAACCTTGTGTGCCAGGTTTCGGAATGGGATTTTGCGAAAAGATGGTCAAGTTTTATTCATACCCTTTGCCGATGTAACTGATGAGTCTCCCCTGTGACCTTTTGCACCTCTTCCTCCTGCTGCGCCTCGGTGACCCTAAAAGTCAAAATGAAAGGTCAGCATTCCCCATCTACAGTCAGTCAACTTTCGTGTCACACTGAAGATACAGTGAGAGTCTACCCCAACGTGTTCTCTAGCTGACTGGTGGGTTCCCAGATACACATGTGAAAATACTGTGCATACAGTTTAATATTCTCCATTGATTACAGACTAACTCAAAGAGAAATAAATTCACTGGAGGCTTTCGCTTTCACTTTTCAGAAATTCTCTCTGCTTGCCCTCATACTCTGCAGGCTGTTAACTTCAGGGCTTACTTCAACAATAAGGACCTGTCGCATTCACCATGTCACATATTCCTGCTCCCTGCCCTAAAACTGTTCAGAAGCTAAAAAAAAACATTACTTAATTTGAGTATGTAGCTTTACAAGTGATGACACTGGAGTCTTAAGAGCAATGATGCTGATTTTTAATGATAAGTGGCATTTGTTAATCCAGTTCTGGAATGAGAAGTTTCGAAGAGGTGTTCAACATAGTCAAAGAGTCCATTAGTGTTTTCTCCACCACAACAGCAACAGAGGTTTCTTTGTTGGGAGTATTGAGCAGAGATGAATCTAATCCGGAAAGAGGATCGGGTCTTCTGATTAAAAAGCTTTAGGGCCTTATCAAATCATGGGTGAGAAGGCTAAGAAGAAAGGTTAGATCATGCTGCACTATATCCTGATCTCCATTCATTTATTGGGCAATTCAAGGGCAGTATATTTGACAGCCTTGCCCCATTACCCTGAACTTTACTATGCACTCGCTCTGCCAAAATGGCAGCATACATTTTCTACTGGAGATACAGCCCGCGACGTTCCGTTCCCGTTCGCATTGGGCTGGTTCAGCGACGGGAGCTGAAAAGATTGCAAGAAGTGTATAAAGTTGGGTTTCACGTCGGAGTATAAGCTTGCCGCGATTGCCCCCTACCCCCGTCAGTGACGGGCCACAATTCCCAACGTTCAACTCAGAGTACATCATTCTCGTACATTTACATATCATTCGGAGAGCTGTACGCCAGAATCGTTCCCTCGTCCCATCCCGTCAAGAGCTCCAGTCATGACGACGTGATGACAGAGGGGCGCGAAGCCCGACTGGTCTCGGAAGGCGTGCACCTGGAGAGCAGACCTTCCAGGGGGACGGTTCAGCTGAGTGCAGCGCTCTGGGGGAAGAGGATCATGCCCGCGTACTGCCACAACAGGATACCCTGGCACCTGGCCAGCCCTATATAGGCACTATCCTACACTGCTTGATGCCTGGGTAATGTCAGGGGGTCTGTTGGGGTGGTGTATTTGGATGAACTGATTTGTTCATTGTGCACTTGGACAGCATTTCAAAATGGTGACCAAATCATCAAGTGTCTAAGTCGATGGCAGGGTGGGCTAATGAGAGGTCTATACGCCAGCGACACATCATGGGACCCGTGACTTGAAGTATTTTTTCAAAGTTCCGCACTATCTGGCGGAAAAGCCGCCATTGCTGCTGCGGCTCCAACGCTGCTTTTCCTGCCCGACATCGGCCTGTGCCGATATTGGGGAAATTCACGGCCGTGGTGAGTACATTCTAGCCTTTTGATTTTATCTTTCTTTCTTATAACTCACTTTGACAGCCAATCAGTTCCAGCGATGATAATTAATTCATAGAATCATATAATTTACAGTGCAGAAGGAGGCCATTCATCCTATTGAGTCTGCACCGGCCCTTAGAAAGAGCACTCGACCAAACCCACACCTCCACCCTATCTCCGTAACCCAGTCACAATTGTCATGGTTACTTTACTAAGGACAGGCCCCGTTTAAAATAACAAGATTCAGCCAAGTTGCTTGCTCCTTTTTAATAGCAGTGACAAGCATATTTTAAAAATTCAGTAATAGCGATTCACGAACTGTTCATTCACCGAACTTGACAATGAGATCCTGTGATGGTTCGATGATGTGATATCGAGCCAGGCTGATCAAAAATGTTCTGGGTTTCATCCCTGATCTAAACCGACGCAGCAGGTCTCATCTGGGTAACAGGTTAGGGGACTTACAACTGACCCTGACAGAGCAGTACAGAATGGGACAAGGGTACACAACCTTCAAATAAAGGAGGTAACTTTGTTGGGTTGTTACCAGAGGATCTCCTTTTTAAAGGATAGTTTCATTGCGTGGAATGGATGGTCTTATGGAGGCTAAATAAAGCCTACCTGGAAAACACAGATGACACTTCGGCTGTGAACTGGTGAAGGAGATTCTCTCTGCCTTTGGGAGAATAAGGAAACCCAGGAGAGGCCATGATGGACTCCATCGCTTATTTTTGTTCTGTGCTTTCTCATGTTTTTTTTAATGGAATGATCTGTGGTAAACCACTGTGTTCTTATATTAAGGGTTGTACGGTAGAACCTGCACTACAGGTTCTCCTGGGCCCCTGCGTGCTAGCTCCGCCCAGGAGCCGGGTTATAAATATGCGTGGCCTTCAGCTCGCAGCCATTTCGTCAGCTGCTGTAGGAGACCACACTTCAGATACTAATAAAGCCTCAGTTTGAATTCAACTTCGTCTCCTGCCAAATTGATCGTGCCTCAATTTATTAGTATCTGATTCAGAAGATGGACCTCCGGATTAAACCAGATCGACTGCAGCTGGATCCACAAGCAAGCGACGCCAGAAAGGACTTCCAGCACTGGCTAGCTTGTTTTGAAGCGAATATCAACGCGGCACTGACCCCTGTTCCAGAGGCTCAGAAGATTCAAATCTTGTACTCCAGACTCAGCTCTAAAGTCTTCCCGCTGATCCAGGATGCGCCCAATTACGCTGATGCTATGACTCGACTCAAAGAAAATTATGAGCAGAAGACGAACACGCTCTTCGCCATACGCGCGCTCGCAACGCGTACTCAACTACCTGGTAAGTCAATCGAGGACTTCTGGAGGGCCCTGATCCCACTAGTTCGGGACTGTGACTGCCAGGACGTTACAGCTAAGGAGCACTCAGATCTCCTTATGAGGGACGCTTTTGTAACTGGGATTGGGTCCGATGTTATCAGGCTGCGGCTCCGAGAAGGGACCACGCGCGACCTCGCAGAGACTAAAACACTAGCGCTTTCCATGACGGTCGCCCTGCGCAATGTACAGTCCTACGCCCCCAACCGCGTGGCCCAGTCCTCCTACGCTTCATGGGCCCCACAGGCAGCCACCCCAGCGGGGGCACTATCCACCCAGTACGCCTGCGCTACGCACCAGCCAGTGATCTCTGGGGGGCCCCGATGCTATTTTTGTGGCCAACAAAGACACCCCCGCCAACGCTGCCCGGCCCGAGCTGCCCTTTGTAAGGCCTGCGGGAAGAAGGGCCACTACGCAGCGGTGTGCCAGGCCCACTCAGCGGCAGCCCCCCCCCCCCCCCCCCCCCCCCGATCACGGACAATGGGCGCCGCTATCCTCCCCTCCTCCCCAGGCCATGTGTGAGCAATGGGCGCCGCCATCTTCTACCCCGCACAACACGCACGTTTCATGGGCGCTGCCATCTTGCTCCACCCCCGCAACGTGTGTTCCATGGGCACCACCATTTTGTGACCCCAGGACCTCCGGGTGCCGCCATCCTGTCCACCCCGCTGCACATGGATACCAACGGCGTTTCAGGACCCCGACGCAGCGGCCGCCTCACTACCCGACGATCAACCACGACTCACATCCATGGTAATCGATCAGTCCAGACCACACACTCTGACCAACGCATCCACCAGCGGGAAAGTCAACGGCCACGTGACCTCCTGCCTACTGGACTCCGGGAGCACCGAGAGCTTTGTGCATCCAAATACGGTAAGGCGCTGCTCCCTTAAGGTACACCCTACCAATCAAAGTATCTCCCTGGCCTCCGGATCCCATCACGTAGCGATCCGGGTGTACTGCACGGTCACGCGCACAGTCCAAGGCGATGAGTTCCACGGTTTTCGCCTCTACGTCCTCCCTAACCTCTGCGCTGCACTTATCCTTGGCCTGGATTTTCAGTGCAACCTCCACAGCCTGACCCTTAAATTCGGTGGACCCTTACCACCCCTCACTGTGTGCGGGCTCGCGACCCTAAAGGTCAATCCTCCTTCCCTCTTTGCCAATCTAAATCCAGATTGCAAACCCGTCGCCACCAGGAGCAGACGGTACAGCACCCAGGTTAAGGCCTTCATCAGGTGCGAGGTCCAGCGGTTGCTTCGGGAGGGAGTCATCGAGGCCAGCAACAGCCCCTGGAGAGCTCAAGTGGTGGTGGTTATGTCTGGGGAGTAAAACCGAATGGTCATGGACTACAGCCAGACCATCAACAGGTACACGCAGCTCGACACGTACCCCCTCCCACGCATATCTGACATGGTTAACCAGATTGCACAGTACCGGGTCTTCTCAACGGTGGACCTGAAATCCGCCTACCACCAGCTCCCCATCCGTAAATCGGACAGGCCATACACCGCCTTCGAGGCAGAAGGCCGGCTATATCACTTCCTTAGGGTCCCCTTCGGCGTCACCAATGGGGCTTCCGTCTTCCAAAGAGAGATGGACCGAATGGTCGACCGGTACAGCTTGCGGGCCACGTTTCCGTACCTAGACAATGTGACTATCTGCGGCAATGATTAGCAGGACCACGACGCCAACCTCGCTAAATTTCTCCGCACCGCCACACTCCTCAACCTCTCGTATAACAAGGAGAAGTGTGTGTTCTGTACAAATCGCTTAGCCATCCTCGGCTACGTGGTCCAGAACGGAGTTTTGGGGCCCGATCCCGACCGCATGCGCCCCCTCATGGAGCTTCCCTCCCCCACTGCCCCAAGGCCCTCAAACGCTGCCTGTGGTTTTTCTCGTATTACGCTCAGTGGGTCCCAAACTATGCGGACAAGGCCCACCCACTCATACAGTCCACTCATTTCCCCCTGACGGCTTTCGCCCGGATCAGATCTGATATTGCCAAAGCTGGAATGCACTCTGTAGACGAAACACTTCCTTTCCAAGTAGAAAGTGATGCATCGGACGTCGCCCTTGCCGCCACCCTCAACCAGGCAGGCAGGCCGGTGGCATTCTTTTCCCGCACCCTCCATGCCTCCGAAATTCGGCACTCATCCGTCGAAAAGGAGGCCCAGGCTATCGTTGAGGCTGTGCGACATTGGAGGCATTACCTGGCCGGCAGGAGATTCACTCTCCTCACTGACCAACGGTCGGTTGCCTTCATGTTCAACAACACATCGCGGGGTAAGATCAAAAATGACAAAATCTTGCGGTGGAGAATCGAGCTCTCCACCTATATCTACGAGATTAAGTATCGCCCTGGCAAACTCACCGAGCCCCCAGCCGCCCTATCCCGAGGTACATGTGCCAGCGCACAGGTAGACCGACTCCGGGCCCTGCACGACAGCCTTTGTCACCCAGGGGTCACTCGGTTTTACCCCTTCATTAAGGCACAAAATTTGCCCTACTCCGTCGAGGAAGTAAGGACGATCACCAAGGACTCCCAGGTCTGTGCGGCGTGCAAACCGCACTTCTACCGGCCGGACCGCGTGCACCTGGTGAATGCCTCCCGCCCCTTTGAACGCCTTAGCGTGGATTTCAAAGGCCCCCTCCCCTCCTCCGATCGATACACGTATTTCCTCAGTGTGATCGATGAATACTCCCGGTTTCCCTTCGCCATCCCATGCCCCGACATGACATCTGCCACCGTCATTAAAGCCCTTAATTCTATCTTCACTCTGTTCGGCTTCCCCACCTACATCCACAGTGACAGGGGCTCTTCATTCATGAGTGATGAGCTGCGTCAGTTCCTGCTCAGCAGGGGTATCGCCTCCAGCAGAACGACAAGCTACAATCCCCGGGGAAATGGACAGGTAGAAAGGGAGAATGGGACGGTATGGAGGGCCGTCCAGCTGGCCCTACGGTCCAGAAATCTCCCGGCCTCCCGCTGGCAAGAGGTCCTCCCTGATGCACTACATTCCATTCGCTCATTACTTGGCACTGCTACTAACAGTACACCACGTGAACCTCTTTTTGCCTTCCCCAGGAAGTCCACATCCGGGGTATCACCCACAACTTGGCTCACAGCTCCGGGAACCGCGTTTCTCTGTAAACATGTGCGGCTCCACAAGGCGGATCCGTTGGTGGAAAGGGTGCACCTGCTCCACGCAAACCCACAGTACGCCTATGTGGCGTTCCCCGACGGCCGCCAGGATACCGTCTCCCTCAGAGACCTGGCACCAGCAGGTTCCACACCCGCACCACCCCCGTCGCCCCCCCTCCCCTCCCCCGCCGCCCCCATCACCCCCGCCCCCCCCCCCATGTCTGTCCGTTCTCCCCCTGCCCACCCCCGTTGATGAAGAGGATTTTGGCACGCTCCCGGAGTCAACATCGGCCACGAGAGCGCCAACATCGCCGGCTCCACTTCATCGATCCCAGAGGACGATCAAGGCGCCGGACCGGCTGTATATTAAGTGTTATACGGTAGAACCTGCACTACAGGTTCACCTGGGCCCCTGCATGCTAGCTCCGCCCAGGACCCGTGTTATAAATATGCGTGGCCTCCAGCTCGCAGCCATTTCGTCAGCTGCTGTGGGAGGCCACACATCAGACACTAATAAAGCCTCAGTTTGGATTCAACTTCGTCTCCTGCCAAATTGATCGTGCCTCATGATCGTTGCAACAAAAACCCACAACCAGAAAAACGTAACAGGAAACTACTTACTGAAGGACCTTGTCGCCCTGGGGGACCTGGTGGTCCTGGATTTCCGCATTGGCCTTTACCACTATTGAAACCAGGCGTTCCTGGTTTGCCAGGAGGACCAGGAGGGCCTTGGAATCCATTCCCAGTAATCACCCCATTGCAGGCACAGTCCCCTGGCTCACCTGACAAAAGGAAACACAATCATGCAAATTAGGTCTTATAAGAAGCGACTATTGAAATCATGGGTAATTACAGCAAAATGGAAATCTTAGGTCTCATTCTAGGATTTAGGCCCTAAATGAAGGTGG
The DNA here is from genome assembly GCF_047496885.1 of Scyliorhinus torazame. Classification (NCBI taxonomy): domain Eukaryota; kingdom Metazoa; phylum Chordata; class Chondrichthyes; order Carcharhiniformes; family Scyliorhinidae; genus Scyliorhinus; species Scyliorhinus torazame. The sequence goes on along the minus strand of NW_027308497.1, from coordinate 32,264 downwards.
GATTTTTATCGCAGCTCTGGACAGTTCCAATGGAAAGCCGCAAAGAGATGTGAAGGCTGGAGTTGCGACATTTACTGTATCGTAACAATGATGATGAGCAGCTGAAAGAGGGCCAATTGCAAGGCCAAGCCCTCACATAACGTTGCAGCAATAGGCACACATCAGCAGGTAAACATGTAAAAAAGTCTTGTGACACACTTCTTCCAAGGGCTGTATATGTCAAACCACGACAAAATGGTTGCGCACCCAGACAAGGCTGCAGGGTCGGCTTTGGCAGTTATCTTGTTCGCTGAGAAACTGTGACATTGGATGGAATTTACTGCCCTCTCTTGAGGTGGGTTTGGAGGCGAGGGGGCATTTAATCGGGGGAGAGGATCCCAGGTGGGGTCCTGCCCACATTCCCGCCTCTGCCCAGTAAAGTCCGGGATGGCATGGCACATGGATGGCCATCCCGTTTAGAAACCAATTATTGCCCATTTTGCCACCACTAGTATTAAACCAGCAGTGGACGGGTAACCCATCATGTAAACCCTGTAGGGGGGTGGCATGTTGGAGCAGTGGCTAGCTCTGCTGCCTCGCGGCACCGAGGACCTGGGTTCGATCCCCGCCCCAGGTCACTGACCGTGTGTTTTCACATTCTCCTCGGGTCTGCATGGGCCTCACCCCTACAACCCAAAATATGTGCAGGACAGGTGAATTAGCCATGCCAAATTGCCCCTTAATTGGAAAGAAAATGCAAATCCTGTCGTGTTCATCTGCAAGTTCCTGGGCAGGATCTCTCATTGTCGGTACTCAGTCCCACTGAGAGCCACCACCCGTTGCTTCTTGTGACTCCCCTGCCACCCAAGCTAGTGACCCCTTGTCCCAGGATCCCCATCCTGCCCTCACTTGCCTGTGGCCTGGAGTCCCTCACGGGTGCTGTGCTGATAGTGGTGCATCGTCCCAACACCCACCATGAAATGAAAATGAAATGAAAATCGCTTATTGTCACAAGTAGACTTCAAATGAAGTTACTGTGAAAAGCCCCTAGTCGCCACATCCTGGCGCCTGTTCGGGGAGGCTGTTACGGGAATTGCTCCCCTGGTGTTGCTGATGGCATTGAGGAGCTGCCAGCTCTCGGGGGGGGGGGGGGGGGGGACTTCTACCTTGAGGGTCCTTGGTCCTGGGGAAGACCAATCAGTGTTGATTTAAGTTCCTGGCAGGCACTTAATATGTTGCACCTTCCCCAATGGAGGTGAGGCGGAACTCCTGCTGGTCCTTGAGCGGTTGGTTGAGACCCCCGTGGCCTGAATTGAATTTCACTCATTGTGTAGCGATGTCACGCACAGGCCATGCTTAATAATATAATAACATAATAATCGCTTATAGGGTTCAATGAAGTTACTGTGAAAAGCCCCTAGTCGCCACATTCTGGCGCCTGTTCGGGGAGGCCAGTACGGGAATGGAACCCACGCTGCTGGCATTGTTCTGCATTACAAGCCAGCTGTTTAGCCCACTGTGCTAAACCAGCCCGTGCTTCACCATGCACGAGACGGCGGCTTGATCTTTAACCAGCTGATACCACCAGAGATACTTCCAGATTCATATTTCACCATTTGCCGTGGTGCGATTGGAACCCGGGTCTCCACAGCATTATCCTGGGTCTCTGGACTACTAGCCCAGTGACAATACCACCATGACACCACCTCCCGCTGACTGCATGCAAATGGGCTCCATTACAACTGTGAGTGCACTTCTGAAGTGCTCGGCTGTGGAAGCTGCCTTGGACTATGAGAATGTGTAAAAGGTATTGGGAGAAAGTCTAAATCACTGAAAAAAACAAATGAACCCAAAGGGAAGGAGGGTCCAATCCATTGACTCACCTTTAACTCCTTTACGTCCTCGGAATCCTGGTGGTCCAGTAGGTCCAGGCAATCCTGGGGGTCCAAATACGCCATTGGGTCCTGGCCCAAAATCCCCTTGAAAAAAAAACATCAAGTATAGTATTGCACCTCGAGCAGAGGGAAATGAAGAGGAGCTTTGTTTTACAGTTTCTTGCTATCTTATTGTTTTAATTTAAAACGTTAATGCTATAAAATTGCGGTTAATGATCAAAATGTGATAACAAGGGCAAGATGCAAAATCACAGGTGTTTTCATCTGTGCAGCAGCCCAGACGGTATTGCACAGGTCGCTCACAAGATGTCCACTTTAAGATACTGCACATACGCACAAAAATATTTAAAGGTGCCACGCATGCAAATGAACAGGCCACAGACAACAAAAATAATTTCAAGAGGACAGTGGTTGAATCTGTCACCTATATTGCCACTTCATTACAGGGCTGGGGGAGAGTTTTCAATCTGAGACTTGAAACTTCATATGCCCATTCTAGGCAAGAAATCCCACAGCGCTCTCTGAAGGAGAGGAGGTTGTCTTCCCTCTGGTGACCTGGCTGATATTTAATTATTCCTCGTCTGGTACCACTACATTATCTGGTCATTATTCTCGTTACAGTTTGTGGGATCTTGCTGTGCATAAACTGGCTGTCGCTTTTCCAACAGCACAGCGGTGACTAGACTTCAAACAAACTTAGTTTGTTGCAAAGCGCTTGGGCCCATCCCGATGATGTGAGAATTGTGATAGAAATGCACGTTCCTTTACTTCTTTAGTTGTGAGCTTTTCCATAGTAAAACATTTCCGAGCCCTGTGCATTGTTCAGTAACTTTGCCCACAAACTGCCTCACCAAAATGAATGAGACTTGCCCTTGCAGCAGAGGCAGTTGCTCTTTGCTGTTTGACATGCTCCTTAAACCATCTGACCTGTCCAATAGATGGCAAGGGTATAAATACATGCTCACTTTATAAACTATCTTGGAGTCCAAGTCGTTAGGCATATGTGAACTCGTTTCCCACATTTACATGAGACACACGTTTTGTGATTGGGTCAACAAAGTCAGAGATTTTATTAAAAGTTAAAGATGGATTGTATAAGGAAGCAAATTCCTTCTTGGTAATATTGCCAGAGTCATTATTCAGAACAATATTTCTAGCCAGTTGATGGCTTTGTGATTCCCATTAGTCACACAGGCCTGTCACAGGCTAGAAATCAAATTTGTTGGACGAACATTGAGAAGAATACAACACAAAGGACTTCCAGTGGCGGCATGTGCGAGAAGGTAACACATAAGGTAACACCTGCCAGCGTCCTTGTGTTTTTGGACTTTATTGCCCGATTCCCGGGGGAATTTGGTGGAAAAACCCGCCCCATCCATTTGTATAAGGCATTGTCGATGAAAGTATGTTGAATGTTACAAAAAAGGCTGCCGGAAAGATGAGTACGAGTGGTAGTTCTTCGACGGAGCCAGAGAGAATGGAAAGCTCATTGGGAGGGAAGATGGCAGAGATGACCTCGGCGGGCGTGGCCACTCCTATCACAGTGGAAACGCTGACTGGGCACAGGAATTCGAAAAACAACTTGAGAAACATTTTGAAAGGCAAGGAACGGAGATGATGGAGACCCTCAAAAGGTCTATCGAGGAGACGCTTGGTAGCTATGGGAGATGTTGAGAAAAACTTTGGAGGCCATGAAAGAGCGTGGCGAAGTGCGGAAGGATGTCGAGGGATCTTGTCACGGCGCACAGTCAAATTGCCTCATTGGAAGCCTAGATGCTGTTGGTGGAGGAGAGAAACACGAGACTGAAGGTGAAAGCTCGAGGACCTGGAGAACAGGTCGAGGAGACATAACCTCAGGATCGTGGGACAGAGCGAGCGCGAAGGCATGCACCCATTAACAGTTAGGTCTTAGATAGTGAACGGGGATGAGGTGGGGAGAGGGGTTGCAGCCTGTTGTCCCTGTTTAGATAGGTTTTGAAGAGCCTAGCGTATTTGTTTGGTGGGGGGGGAGGGGGTTGGTGAAGAGGCAGTATTACTCTTTGGTAGGTAGTTTGCAGGTTTTTAGTTGGAGGGAGGGGAAGGGCAGAGTGGTGACAGTGAACAGGGGCACGATCTAATCGAATGGGAACAGAGTCCCGTAAGCAGTGTGTTTAGCCGGCTGTGTCCCGGCACTCGCAGCGCTGAGAAACACCAAGCTATCTACCGGGACGCTTGTTCTATTTGGGGCCTCAGCCAGAAATGTCCCGTCGAGGCTGCATTTAGTCCCATCTCCTGCACTGAGGAGTTCCGCTTGCCAGAACGCTTCAATGCAGGAGGTGTCCCGATCTCTCGACCCTCTGCTGCAGCCCCTCCAATCCCCTGGGAGCCCCCCAGGGTACCATTACGTCTGCTCCCCGTTTGTGGAGACCAGCACTGAACGGCGCTCACCCAAGATCTCCAAGGCGAAGGGGTAAGATCACAACACCTTGGAAAACATGTCAGAGTGAGACTAGCTGTCTCACTCTAATATACAAATTTGCAAAGTAGAGCACTCGCCCACCATGTGTGGATTCAGACATCTGGAAATTTGCAGCTTTGCGAAACGGATTTTCCTGACATTTCCCATGGCACCTCCAACATCTCTAAAGGAGGGCACTTTCGCTTGCAGGGTCGGAGGAAGGTGTTTTTTATGGATGGATTTTGTCAGAAGATTCGGTATCAGAGGAGGGCGTTAAGGCTAAGTGAGAGGAGGAGTTAGGGCCCATATTGGATGATAAGGTGTGGAGTGAGGCCCTTCAAAAGTTCACGACCTCGCTCATGAGGCTTGGTTTGATCCAACTTCAGGTAGTTTTCAGGGCACACCTGACGAAGCCCAGAATGAGTCGCTTCTTTATAGGGGTGGAGGGCAGGTGCGAGATCTATTCAGGAGGTCTGGCTAACCACTCGCACATGTCCCGGTCTTGTCCCAGGTTTGTGGGGTTCTGAGTCTCCTTCTTTAGCACCATGTCGCCTATTCTGAAGATTGAGTTGTCCTTTAGTGCCTATACTTGGGGGCGTCAGACTCGCCGGAGCTGCAGACTGGCATGGGGGCCGACGTCCTGACCATCACCTCGCTGATTGCCCGGAGGCGAGTACTGCTGGGGCGGAGAACTCCATCTCCGCCCAGTGCCTGGGTGTGGCTGGGGGTCTGATGGAGTTATCATCCCTCGAGAAAGTTAAATACACCGTGAGCGAAGCAACCGAGGTGTTCTATCGGAGAATTCAGCCTTTTATTGTTTATTTCAAGGAATTGGTCACATTTTGTTTTTAAGAGGGAAGGGGGAATGGGAGGGGGAAGTATAGTGGGGGGTTGTTCTATTTTTCTGTTTTTAATGGTTGATATATGTAAATATGTTTATTTTTTTCTATTTTGTATTTTATAAATTGAAAAATGTTAATAAAATATATTTTTTCAAAGATGAAAGAATAAATTCAGAACTAGCACCATAATGACACAATATTAATGTAACACATTTGCTCACAATGTTGTGCGTTGCTCACATTTACGACTGCTTGTGCCGAGTCCTTGCACCGTAAACAGGGTCTAACAGTGTTCTCCTCGCCACTTTTTTCAATCCCATCATTCACTTGTCTACAGCCTTGGTCTTGACAAAGGCTTTCAGTAGAAAAAAAGGATCTGGTCTCTGCAGCTCTTCTGTCCTCCTGTTTGCGCTGCATCAGTAGCCCTGTTGCAGCAACAGCAGAATTGTCTCTCCTAGCAGGGGTAGATTCCCACTTACCGGGAGCTCACCCTACACCTTTAGTGACCCCACAAAGCAGGACAATGGCTCAGGCTATTGCTGGGGTCAAGGGGGCATTCCTTCCTTCTCTGGATCTCAAAGCAGTGGGATTCCTCCAAACACAAACTTGCTGGAACCTGACCAATTCTTCTTGATTAATGTTGTCTTATCTCCGCCCCATTTTCAACCTTGGCGGCAGCCTGCTCAATGGTCTTGACCTTTCTAGATTTCTCAATGAGCAAAGAAAAGGAGAGCATTTGTCAATGCTGCGCTCAGCCAGCCGTCAAGCTGCACAGGAGTTGCCCAGGATAACTCCATCACAGAGTTCCCTTGCTCGGTGGGGTTGTATCTCACTGAAAAGCATGCCTGAGACAGAGCTTGGAGATCCCGGACCAAGGTACCATGAACTGATCCCCAAAACTAAGCCGTTATTTAATTAGTCTATTGCTCGTAATTCAACATTGGCTGATTTAGCCAACGTAGGAGATGAGAATCTCTGACCTTTTGACCGCCAGCGGTTTTTGCTCAAAATGATCTAAAACTTTCAGAAGTAAGTCAACGTATAAATTCACAACTCTTGCACAACTCTACAGCTCACAATGCTGTATGACATACCTGATGGACCAGCAGGTCCAGGTGGGCCTGGTAAACCTGGTGGGCCTGGTGGTCCCGGTTGTGAAAATATCATCTTTCCTGGAGAACCCTTTTCACCTTTAGGTCCCCCAACACCTGGGAATCCTGGCAAACCCTTGGAACCTAACCAATGGGAAGAAAAATTGAATGTTTATTAGGTGAATTGGCAGAAATCCACCCCCCCCCCCCCCCCCCCCAACTCACACACATGATTGAAAGAGTGGCTAGGATTTTCCAGCCCCGCTCACCGACTGGATCATCCAGTCCTGCCAAGAGACAATGGACTTTTGGCTGGCCCACCGCATCTCCCGCACAACCTCTACAGGCAGACAACTCTCTATCGCTTTATCCTCACTTCTAATCAACAGTCGCCATTACTTAGTTAATGTGAGGAGTCACTTCTAAGTTCTTTATACACACATACAACATTATTAACACCATGAATGCTAAAAGCAAAGTGAACCTGCGTTCAGAATTTAAACATGAAAACAAATCCCATAATATACAAATTATCTTGAGGCAATAAGATTCAGCTCTTGCACGCAGTTGGAAATAGGGAGGGGCGGTGCAGACTCGATGGGCTGAATGGCCTTCTTCTGCACTGTAAGAGATTCTACGGCTTCCATAGATTCTATGGAAATGAAAAATTTCACAACAAACAATTGTGGTCGCATCTTTCTATCTGAACTGGGAGTTCATTGCCGCTCATACAAAAATCTGGATGGTTTGGGAAAGTAATTGGAATATATCAGGGAACCAGCGAGAAACAATAAGTATTGCAAAGCAAACTCAAGGTTCATCTCGGTAAATGTGCCACATGATGTGGAGCTAGAATCAAAGGGCCAGCAAGTTTTCAGTGTAGTCCCAAGCAAGTGCCAAAATGATTGATCTCTACAGTAGAACAAATGTAAAGCTACGGCTAGGTCCAACACCTTGCCCCTGGAGGGGAAGAACACCTCAAAATACCGACCAAAGAAGCTAGGCTCCAATAATTTTGAAATGAGCAACAGTCCGAAGCTACATTTATGCTGTGTCCACATCTCCTGATGCACGGGTCTCAAGCAGTTGGAAGCAACTGGCCAGATGTGCGCAGGGTGGTAGCTGGTAGGACGCAGATTTAAATGGGTCTTTTTGTCCATCAGCTTTGGGGAATTGGGCAAGTTAGTTTTGGTGTTGTCACTAGCTGTGCAAGCATGGTGCTGAGTGTCCTTCATGATGAAAAATATAAAAGCAAAATCGCTCTCCAAGAATCAATTGTGTGAACAATTTTAGTTTAGACAGATGTATGATCGGCGCAGGCTTGGAGGGCCGAAGGGCCTATTCCTGTGCTGTACTTTGCTTTGTTCTTTGTTAACACAGGGTAAGTTCTCAATCAGAAGATACGGAATAGATGGCCTGATAAGTCTACTGTGCCATTTGATAGGATCATGGGTAATCTTTGACCTCCGCACCCTATCCCCATTCCCCCTGATACCCTTAGTGTTCAAAACTCTATCAGTCTCGGTCTTGAATAAACTCAAATGACTGCACAGCTCTCTGGAGTAGAACATGACCAAGAATCATTGCACTCTGAGTGAAGAAAGTTATCCTCACTTTAGTCTAAAATGGCTGACCCCTTCTTCGGAGATGATGGTCCTCAGTTCTATACTCTTCATCCAAGAGAGTCAGCTTCTCAGGATGTATCTTGGGTAAATTGATGTTAAAATAATTGCAATGCCTAGGCTTCTATCCAGGTTTTAACCTATGGTTGGCATAACCAAGGCTGATCGCAGCAGGGGCCAATATTTGGAAGTTAATCTGTGTTCTGAATTTACCAATTACCATTATACTTTAACTAATGAGAATCCTGAAATAACATTTTTGATTGGGTATGATTTCTGACCAGGGGCATCAGGGAAGAAACCTGCTGTGGCTCGAAGATGAAGCTACTGGTCATTCACATGATAATTCAACACGGTAAGAATGAAAGATGTTAGCGTTTAACACCCACAAAACGTACCCAGAGTGTGTGCTGGAGAGCCCGGATGTCCAGGTAATCCTGGTGAGCCTTGATAACCTCGGATTCCTGGAAGGCCTGGCGGTCCCGATGAGCCAGGGTCCCCAGGAGGGCCTGCAATTGGAAAACAAGGTAAAGGCTTGTGGTCAGACCCCAGAGCAGCCACCGGACACCTGAAATCTCTGAGAGTCTCACATACCTCATCCCTCCAAAACACACAATACGAATGAGGTGATATAATTTTGAGGTCTCTGAAAAAACATTATGATTTAATGAAGGAGTCTCAACTGCTTCACTGGGCAGGGAATTCCATAGATTCACAACCCTTTGGGTGAAGAAATTCCTCCTAAGCCCAGTCCCAAATCTACTTCCCCTCATTTTGAGGCTATGCCCCCTCGTTCTGCTTTCACCCGCCAGTGGAGGCACTGACCCCTGTTGGGATATAGTTGTATGGACAGCAGTCCATGCTCTCCAATCCCTTACAATTGGAGCTTATATCAATGGACTGCAGCGGTTCAAGAAGGCAGATCCTGACAGTGAATGTTGTCTATGGAACTATGGAGCATTAAAGCTGGGCCTAGCCTTGTTCTCACATGGTGCCTCTTTCCAGCAGGAATCACAGATTCTGATTAAAAATTGGGAACCTGCATTTTCTACCCATCTTTGACTTGAATCTTATAGTGAACTGTTCTCACCCTGGCTGGCATGAGCATTTCTTAGCACCGACCAAAAGAGTAACCAGTCTGATAGGTGTGGATCCGTTTGAATCTTGGTAATCGAGCAATGGAGCCAGCGCAGCTAAACCAGATCTGACATCTACATATGGGCAGCACGGTAGCACAAGTGGATAACACTGTGGCTTCAAAGCGGCAGGGTCCCAGGTTCCATTCCCCGCTGGGTCATTGTCTGTGCGGAGTCTGCACGTTCTCCCCGTGTGCGCTTGGGTTCCCTCCGGTTTCCTCCCACAGTCCAAAGATGTGCTGTTATGTGGATTGGCCATGCTAAATAGCCCTTCGTGACCAAAAAGGTTAGGAAGGGTTATTGGATTACGGGGACAGGGTGGAAGTGAGGGCTTAAGTGGGTCGGTGCAGACTCGATGGGCCGAATGGCCTCCTTCTGCACTGTATGTTCTATGTTACCAGCAGGAACCACTGGCTAGCAATCCAAAGTGGGAACTCTGCTCCTGAACCCAAAATACTCTTCGTCCCTAACTCTGTAACCTCCTCCAATCCTCCGAGATCTTTGCGCTTTCCCGATTGTGGTGTTTATGCATCCTGAATTTTCACTTCCACCCCCCCTCCCCCACACCTCCCCCACACCTCCAACCACTAACATTTGTCAGCTGTGCCTTCAGATGTTGAGGTTCTAAGCTCTGACATTCCCTCGCTCCATCTCTCTCCCTCCTCCTTGAAAACCTATATCTTTGATTATAATTTTTCCCCGTGACCCAATTCACTTCCATGAGACTATCAGACTAGGAGCAGAAGTAGGCCATTTGGGCCATCGCGTCGGCTCCTCAATTCGATGAAGTCGTCACCGATCACTTCTTTATAAAAAATAAATTTAAAGTGCCAAATTATTTTCTTTTTCCAATTAAGGGGCAATTTAGCATGGCCAATCCACCTACCCTACGCAAATTCCACACGGGCAGTAGCCCTAGGCCGGGATTGAACCTGGGTCCTCAGCGGCGTGAGGCAGAAGTGCTAACATTGCACCGCCATGCCGTTCCCATGACCGATCACTTCATGTGGTTCGGCATCAAATCTGGGCTAATAAGGCTCCCTTGAAGCCTGCTGGAACATTTACATTTTATTCTATTATCGGTGCTAGCTAAATGCAAGTTGTTGTTCTTGAAGCCTCCATTCTCCTGACCAGGCACAGTAATGTATCTACACTTTCAGGCAGGTATTCTTCAGCACAATGTCAAAACAAGGGGGAGAAAATGCTTCACAGCAACAGTGTCATACAGGCCCATACTGAACTGGTAGATGCTTTTTCATTACCCTCCCCGATCTTCTATCCATTGAATTTAATGGGATTATAATTCAAACTCTCTTTGGAGACTCGTTTCCTCTTCTCACTTGACAATATTAAATTTCTTAATATATTATTGACAGAATTTCCAGAATCAAAGGACGGCAGTGTGGCACAGTGGTTAGCACTGCTGCCTCACAGCGACAGGAATCAGGTTCAATTCTGGCCTTGGGTGTCTGTGTGCAGTTTGCATGCCCTACCCATGTTTGTGTGGACTTCCTCCGGGTGCTCCGGTTTCCTCCCACAGGCCAAAGACGTGCAGTATAGGTGGATTGGCCATGCTAAGATGTCCAAAGATTCGGTGGGGTTAAGTGGTTATGGGAATCGGGCGGGGGAGTGGGCTTCGGTAGAGTGCTCATTAGGAGGGTCGGTGCAGGTCCGATGGGCCAATAAGTGGCCTCCTTCTGCACTGTAGGGATTCTATGAATGGAAAATAAAATTTGGCGCAATAGCAGGCTTCCGATTCAATAAAAAGCGAATTTCACAGCACTGGCAACTCCACCCTCCCCCTACCCTCAGTGTTCTGTGAAGGTAATCATAGAATTTACAGTGCAGAAGGAGGCCATTCGGCCCATCAAGTCTGCACCGGCTCTTGGAAAGAGCACCCCACCCAAGCCCACACCACCCTATCCCCATAACCCAGTAACCCCACTCAACCAACGCTAAGGGCAATTTTGGACACTAAGGGCAATTTATCACGGCCAATCCACCTAACCTGCACACCTTTGGACTGTGGGAGGAAACCGGAGCACCCGGAGGAAACCCACGCACACACTGGGAGAACGTGCAGACTCCGCACAGGCAGTGACCCAAGCCAGGAATCGAACCTGGGACCCTGGAGCTGTGAAGCAATTGCGCTAACCGCTATGCTACTGTGCTGCCCAGCTGTGTTCTCATATTTAGGGGCTGTAACTAGAGATTTTGATGAAGGTGCCACATTTATTTCAGGTAAAATAACAGAACACTCAGATACCAGTCAAAAATGTGCAATATATAGCAACGTGGAACCTGGAAGCAAACACATAATTCACTCCCATTATTCATTCCCAGCTGCCTGAAGGAAATGGTGAGGCAAGATGGAGGAATGTGCATCCAAGGAAAGGTCAACACCAACCATGTACCTTGAGTTAGAGCAACATTGGCATTCCTAACCGATCATAACCCTATCTAACTAGCAGACATAAGATCTAGAAAGCTGTCAGGAAACAACTGATGCCCAACTACATCGGAATCAGCAGCCTGCCTGGCATATTCAAATAGGTAATCACGGATCAATTAGATCTGTTACCAAGTTAATTAACCCCGATAATACACGGCCTCTTTCAAAAATGTTTGAAGTGGGCAAAACTCTAGAAACGAGCAGCCCGTTTTGTTAAAGGAAACCTGCAAAGGGCGAGAAGGAAGTGGATGGTTCAATCATTGGGGGCCCTGGTGCAGATCAGGGCAGGCTCCATCCTCCCTAAAACTGAATGTCCTCCCATGTTCTTCGCAAATCCCCCCAGCTTTGATCCTCGTGCATTACAGCTGGGGCGAGGGGGAGGTTGCGGAGTGGGTTGGCTCCATGCTGATTTTATTTGGGAAGGGTGGGCGGTGGTGGGACATCTGCTTTTCCCCCCTCCCCATTTTATTCATCTCTACAATTATTAAGAAGTTATTCAATAGCTAGCCTGTACCTTTAACCACGGTACCACTTCCATCGATATAAGCTGGAGGGCCTGGTGGACCCAAGTCACCTTGGTCGCCCTATAAAACAGGAAGCAATTAATTTCAATGGATTTTACATTCAAATTCCCTATAAAAACAAACGTACATACGTTTCATATTGCCCACACTACCATGATGTACTATTTCTGAGCAATCTAAAATTGTGAGTGCACTCTCCAGGAGCCCCTGTTGAGCTTGGTAACCTGGTCCGACTTGTTTTCAAAAAAAATATATTATTAAAGTTTTTTAACACAATTTTTCTCCCTTACAAACAATAACCCCCCCACCCCCCGTAACAAAAAAACCCGAGAAATCGCGCAGAGCAAGATGTATACATGGCAAAATGACATATTTACACAGCTTTGTACACTGGCCCTCACCCATACGTGCCAGTTTCCCCAACCCTTCATGTTATCTCTTGCTCATCCACCCTCCCAGGCAGTCCCCCCCCCCCTCCCAGGACGTGTGCCCCCCCCCCCCCAAAGGTTGCTGCTGCTGCTGACCGACCTTCCTCTAACGCTCCGCGAGATAGTCTAGGAACGGTTCCCACCGCCTGTAGAACCCCTGCGCAGACCCTCTCAAGGCGAACTTAATCCTCTCCAGCTTTATGAACCCAGCCATATCATTTATCCAGGCCTCCAGGCTGGGGGGCTTCGCCTCCTTCCAATTAGCAAGATCCTTCGCCGGGCTACTAGGGACGCAAAGGCCAGACTGCCAGCTTCTTTCCCCTCCTGCACTCCCAGTTCGTCCACTACTCCAAATATTGCTCGCCCCCAGCTTGGCTTGACCCGGACTTTCACCACCTGAGATATTGCTCCCGCCACTCCTCTCCAGAACCCATCCAGTGCCGGGCATGACCAAAACATATGGACATGGTTCGCCGGGCTCCCTGAGCACCTTCCACATCTGTCCTCTACCCCAAAGAACCTACTCAACCTCGCCCCCATCAAGTGCGCTCTGTGGACCACCTTAAATTGTATCAGGCTGAGCCTGGCACACGAGGAGGAGGAATTAACCCTACCACAGACCTGCCTCGATCTCCTCCCCCAGCTCCTCCTCCCATTTACCCTTCAACTCTTCTACCAGCGCTTCCCCCTCTTCTTTCAACTCCTGGTGTATTTCCGACACCTTGCCCTCCCCGACCCATACACCCGAGATCACCCTATCTTGAACTTCTTGTGCCGGGAGCAACGGGAATTCCCTCACCTGTCGCCTGCATATATCTAAAGGCATTTCCCGGGGGTAACTCAGACTTCTCCTCCAGTGCCCCTAGGCTTGCAAACGTCCCATCGATGAACAGGTCACCCATTCTTCCAATCCTCGCCCGATGCCAGCTCTGGAACCCCCCGTCCATCTTCCCTGGGACAAACCGGTGGTTACCCCTGATCGGGGACCACACCGATGCTCTCATTGCACCCCGGTGCCGTCTCCACTGGCCCCAGATCCTTAGCGTTGCCGCCACCACCGGGCTCGTGGTATACTTTGTCGGCGAGAGCGGCAGCGGTGCCGTCACCAACGCCCCCAGGCTCGTTCCTTTACAGGACGCCATCTCCATCCTCTTCCATGCCGCCCCCTCTCCCTCCATAACCCACTTGCGGATCATCACCACATTTGCTGCCCAGTAGTAGCTCCCCAGGTTTGGCAGCGCCAACCCTCCTCGGTCCCTACTGCGTTCCAGGAACCCTCTCCTTACTCTCGGGGTCCTAGTCCGACTTGTTAAATGGTTGAATAAAAACTAGGAGCAGGAGTAGGCCATCTGGCCTTTCGAGCCTGCTCAGCCATTCAATGAGATCATGTAGATTTGCCTGACTGTCCAACATACTCTTCCATCTCTTCCCACTAGCTCATAAGAGGAAATGAATAAAGAATTCCCGATTCCGAGGCATTTTCTTTTTTTTTTAAATTTAGAGTACCCAAATCTTTTTTTTCCAATTAAGGGACAGTTTAGCGTGGCCACTTCACCTACCCTGCACATCTTTGGGTTGTGGGGGTGAGACCCACGCAGACACGGGGAGAACGTGCAAACTCCACACACAGTGACCTGGGGCCCGGATCGAACCTGGGTCCTCGGCGCTGTGAGGCAGCAATGCTAACCACTGTGCTACCGTGTTACCCCATCAGAGGCATTTTCTAACCTTAATATGTTTCACCATTCAAGCATTAAGCTATACAGCTTCAAAAACTCATCAAGCATTGTACATTGCTCAGCCCAACACAATGTTGTCCTGCCCACAATGTGGGATCCACAATCAAATTCTTAGCACAATTTGAAAATCTGCTATTCTATTCTTCATGCTCCAGCTCAGCTGCACTGTTTGATTTTTCAAATGGCAAGCTCGGTTTGATTTATAGTCTTGCCCCATTTATTTTTCTGGAAATGGATCAATTGAAGATGTGCTATGAAGCAGCCAGTACAAAATGCAAGGGAGATGCACCAGAGTTGGGATTTTCCATTAACCGCTCACCTCATCATTTGTGGGTGAGGGCCTTTGTGCTTTTCCAACTTCTATTCAGCTAGGATTGAGAACACACCTGGAAACCTGGAGGGCGGGATTCTCCCGCAATTGGCGGGATGACCCCACACCGGCACCAAGAACGGCGTGAACCACTTCCGCGTCGGGCCAACCGGAACTTCCGGAAACCTCCGACCCAGAAGGGGCTAGCAGTGGCGTGTCACCAATTGCGACGGAGTCACCCGTCACAGACGCGCGCGCCATCAACAACGTCGCAGCACAAAAGAGGCCACCGCCGGAGACTCGGCAAAATGGCCGCCCGCCGCGCAGCGCCGAGGTTCCAGGAGCGGGACATCGAAGCGCTCCTGGACACAGTGGAGCAGAGGAGGGAGGCCCTGTACCCAGGACACGGCCGCGCCGTCTCCTCTCCAGCGGCCGCCCCAGGCCGACCCCTACCTCCGCGCTCGCCGGCGTCAGCCAGCATGACTGGTTGACGCCATTAAAAACCATGTTTAATTTACGGCGACGTGACCGTACTTCGACCTATCCGGGCCGGAGATTTGGGGCAGCCCTAGGACCCATTGCGACGTGCCGATCCTTGTGATTCTGCGAGGCGCGTGGCGCGATTTCCGTCGGCGGGATTTTTCGCCGGCCGGACAATACGCCAGCCAGCGTCGGAGTGGCAGGGTGGGATTCACGCCACCACTGGGGATTCTTCGACCCGGCGGGGCGGTCGGAGAAACCTGCCCCAGAATCCTGTGTGCCATCATGGTCAGCAGTGGATCAGAGTTCCAATTTGGTGCTCCACAATCTAACAGAAATGTTCCAAATTTGATGAATGGTCTGTGCTACATTAGCAGGAGTCCTGAAATGACCTAAGTGTCACTGGGATTTGAGGGAAGAAATAAACTTTTGTTGACATGCAGTGACGCTCTTGTTGAAGCAGGTTATGTTTTATATATATATTCGGGCAAAGATAGGGATTAGCTTAACTGTTATATCCCATGGTTGACAATCGTGCCTTACAGTCTGCAGATTCATATATGGAGAATGTATCATTGGGAGAGGCACACCATAAAGTTAGCGTAGGAGGAGAACTGGAAATAAAGGGTACTAAAACAATCATTCTCTTCAAAGGTCAGGGCTGGCTGACCTTAGAGTTAGACTGCACAACTGATTAATTCAGAAAGCTTAATTCCATTGTATGACAACCTGAGTTGAGGCACGTTACTCAAAAGATTAGCCGTGATCTCCACATTTTCACCCAGACTTTTCCAGTTGGGAATGCAACAGGCAAGAGGATTATTTCTATGTTCTTATTTTGAAATTGATTCAAAACCTACCTTCATTCCTGGGAAACCGTCTCTTCCATTTGTCCCAGGGAAGCCCGGAAGACCCTTCAAAACATTTTGATTTGCAAATTAAATTCAGCACTGTGTAACCTCTCGGAAACAATCCGATTGCTTGAGAGTACAGCACATTGTGCTTGCTTAATTATGCGAGGTGAGAGAGAGAGGCACAGTGAAGAGAATGGAAGAGCCAGGGCCGTGGAAGAACGTTCAGAGAGGACCAACAAAGAACCCGGCTTCAAAAATAAATGCAGTAAAGTTATAAGAAGAGATGGACAGAAGTATTCAATTCTGGTCGCCACACTACCAGAAGGATGTGGAGGCTTTGGAGAGGGTGCAGAAGAGATTTACCAGGATGTTGCCTGGTATGGAAGGCATTAGCTATGAGGAGCGGTTGAATAAACTCGGTTTGTTCTCACTGGAACGACGGAGGTTGAGGGTCTACAAAATTATGAGGGGCATAGTCAGGGTGGATAGACAAAGGCTTTTCCCCGGGGTAGAGGAGTCAATTTGTAGGGAGCATAGGTTTAAGGTGAGAGGGGCAAAGTTTAGAGTAGATGTACGAGGCAAGTTTTTTACTCAGAGGGTAGTGGGTGCCTGGAACTCGCTACCGGAGTAGGTGGTGGAAGCAGGGACGATAGTGACATTTAAGGGGCATCTTGACAAATACATGAATAGGATGGGAATAGAGGGATACGGACCCAGGAAGTGTAGAAGATTGTAGTTTAGTCGGGCAGCATGGTCGGCACGGGCTTGGAGGGCCGAAGGGCCTGTTCCTGTGCTGTACATTTCTTTGTTCTTTGAAGTGAACTTGGTCTTAAAATTGAGAAAGGAAAATTGAGATGGATATGACCAAAGCATTTATAATGCCAAAAGGCTTGGATAATCGGCTTCATGCAAATTATTTAAACTGTGTTCACAGGAGTATAAAATTGGGATAATGCCTAGCTCGTTTTCATTTGCACAATTCCCCTTTGGCAACATCATCTGATGACACGGGGAAAATTTTACACGGAGGTAGTGGCCCCAAATCATTTGCTTAAAGAGTTGGTGGTGAACTCAGATGTGCATCACAGGGAAGGCCCACCTGGTTTTATGGACGTTGGTCTATTAATTACTGCACGACGAGTCTTTCCGGCCAATGAAATTGGAGGCAATTCTCTTGCACCCACAGCACCACTTGGAGTGCTGGTCACTGCTGGGACTGCAGTCAGTCACCGTGCTGAGGGGTCACGGAGCCGGAGGCCCAGCTGAGACTGGAGTTTTGCAGGAGGGGAGGGGGGCAGGTTTGGGCAGGAGGCCCAAATAGAAGGTCCACCGCCCATAAGCCAGGTGAAACCTGGTAAAAACCTGACGGCCTCACCATGTGGACCAAGTTCTCTCTGCCACTGGTAAAATATTAGAGCTGCGGGAGGAGGTCCTTAAGTGGGTGAGAGGGCACCCTGACGCCTCCTTTACCACTCGCTAAATACTAGCGGTGCCGGGCACCATGGCATCTGATTCCACGCACCCATACCCCACCCCATCTCACACTCCCCCCCCCCCCCCCCCCACCCCCCCCCCCCCCATGAGACGAGGGCTCATAAAATTACACCCATGAAGTCAGGTTCTATTGAAATGTGGATGATATATAGTTCCGGGGTCATATTTTCTTTTCGGCAGCATTTTACCATTTCTTAGAACAGATTGCTGGCCCCTGTAATGAGTGTGGTTTCACTGCAATAGTTAACAAGGTTCTGAATCACTGAGGGGATCCCAGGTCAGATAATTGCATAAAGCTTGTTGAGTCACATGGGTATGCCACAATGAATCACACTTATCCAGTAATGAATAGCAGATAGCTACAGATACACAGACAAATGAATACAACCTGTACAGCAATTCTTTAAGATATCAATCCAATAATTTCACATCTGTATTGGCAGAAGACTTCAAGGACACCTACCTTCTTTCCCAGAATTCCAGGAGATCCATCTAAGCCAAAAGATCCCTGTGAGAGAATGGGGAATGTGTCAATACATAACCATGCAGCAGACCATCAATAGGTTAGTCGGTACTTCATGCAGGACAATCCTTACATCTGGAGCCTGCCGAGACCCTTTTCATGCACGTGTTGTCCTCAATGACATCACGTGCATCAGTTTCTACAGGAGTGCTGAGGGAAGCCCAGTTGGGATGCTTCACCACCTCTCTTAACACCTCCACTCTTTAGTGTTGTCAGACAGTGTGCTACGATTAAACATTAGAAAGGCAACAGCCATTTTTCCCATAAAATCCATCCTCTGTCCATCAAATCTATCCCCAATCACGGGCACTGTCTCAGCTGGAACCAGTCTGCTTGCACCCCGGCATCCTACTCATCTTCATGGGCCTCTCTCCCCTTCATCTCTCTAATAAACACAACACCGCCACTTACCACCCTTGTCAGAACTCTCGATTTTTCTATCTCGGTCCTCCAGAATCATTCTTTCCACACCACCAGTGGCGGTGTCTGCACTGGAATTCCTCTGGAATTCCAACTCTAAAAGCTTAAACCTCACCACTTCCCTCCTCCTCCTTCAATCCCTCAACCCCCACCTCTTTGACGAGGCTCTAGGTCCCCCCCCCCCCCCCACCCCTCCCAGTATCACTCATTGACTCAGCGGTCATCTTTAGATTGCAAGAATATGTGGTGTGGCTGCCAACTGGGAAGAGAGCAGGCTTACCTCAGAGAGTGCAAGCTTCAAACTAAACTGGCGCCATCTAAAAAATAAACTGTTTATTACCAGCCTGTTCTCAGAAGCTGACAAGCCATTAAGGGAGATTTTCACATAAGTATAGGAACCCCACACGCATGTGCATAAACATTTAAGCACTGTGCAGCTGTACACAAAAGTAAAGGGCATCCTGGTGTGGCCACAGAGCACCGTGGTGACCGTGTGAACAGCACTCAGGCAGACCGAAGAATGGAGTCAGTTGGGGCGGGGTGGTGGCGCAGTGGTTAGCACTGCTGCATCACGGCGCCGAGGACCTGGATTCGATCCCGGCCACGGGCCACTGTCCATGTGGAAACAAAGAATAGATTCAAATACTGTAGGGGCTAGGAAGAATCAGATGATCTCTACTGTCAGAGGTTGGAGTCACGAGGAAAGATTGGAGAACCTTTACGATTGACGGAAGGGGTAATTATAAATGGTTCATGGCGTATAACTTCATTTAGCGCCACCTAGTGTTCAAACCTGGCATCTCATTCATAATTTGCCTAATCTTTTATTGAATTAATCCTGCTTCGAAAGCAAGTCTCACAGTATTTATCATCTTCTCAGAAAAACCTACTGAATGTATATTTGTGGGGTTATGTCTAACTATAGCTTTGAGCAAACCCCTGTCCTTGGTTTTCATTTTGTTGAATTACATCACTAAATACAGTTCCTACAAGATTGAAGAGTCATCCATTAATGACGCACCAGAACAATGATGGTAAAGGATGAAAAGAAATTGAAAAAAACATTCGGAGGAATTTTCTTTTTTTTTCCCCCGGGCCTGCCAAACAAACAAGAGCTTTATTGGAAAGGTGTTTTCTCACAGGCTGCTAGAATAGATTGTCTGTTAGCCCGCCCAATCTTCCGGTGACTTCATTAATACATCACGCGATCAAACTCTTAAAGTGACCTTGTTCCAACTAAGAACAAATATGAGTACACAACAATATGGTTTGGTAAATTGTATCCTGGCAGTTGATAAAGATATAGTGAGCTGGTTATTTTCGGAACTTTAATGTGGGGAAATCAGACAGAAAACAGATACACGGGTGAGAATTATTCAGCCGCTCTGCCACAGGTTTTCCCACAGCAGAGGTGGTTCATCGTTGGCTGACGTCAGGATCTTCCGGATCCACCAAAGTCCATGGCAATTTGCATGGCTCAGCCACACCCCCCCCCATGATGGGGTTCAACTTCGGCAGGACTGAAAGACCCAGCCGGTGGGAAGGGTGAGGAGTGTCACAGGCGAAAGGCCGAAGAGTCTTTTCTATGTTGTAGACCTCTGTGACTGTAAAGGAATATGAACTGTTATGATCCTGGAACTGACCCTCACGTTCTTAGTGTGATGCGGTTAGGGACCAAGTTTGAGATTCAAGACACTTGCTAACAAAATAAAGCCACAAGACAACTTGGGTTTTGAACAAACAGAAATAAACTTTACTGTACAAAACCAAAAAGATAAATATCTACCTCACACTCTAACATTTAGAGTTAATATGAGATATACCAGAACTAACGGGCAAACAATGGTCAAGCTCATCACACAATACAATAAATAGCTAGGAGGTTTTGTTGAATAAAAATCAATAATAACAAAAGTTCTCCAATCTTTCCACATAAATCCAACCTCTGACACTAGGGATCAATCGATTTTCCCCACCGCCTATGGCTTTTCAATGGACTCTTTGTTTCTCTGTAACAAATGCCGAGACAAATTTCATGGATTTCTCAACAACCCACCTAGATGTCATGATACACAGTGAGTCAACCAATTTTGTCGAAACCCTTTATTCCCCACGGGGGAATCCAAACTTTCCACTTTTGAAGGTCAAGCCTCTGAATTCCTTCAAAGCCGCTCCAACTCAGAATCCCTCAATACCTGTCCCCTTCCCAGGGTTTCAATCTCGTTTCCAGACACTCAGGGCGGGATTCTCTCATTCGGCGGCAGAGTGTCCACGCCGTCGGAAACACCGTCGCCTTTCACGACGGCGTGAACGTGCCGCTGGGAGTACCGATTCTGGCCCCTACAGGGGGCCAGCACGGCGCTAGAGCGGTTCACGCCACTCCAGCCTCCCAACCCGGCGCGAACTGCGCCGCGGGATCCGTGCATGCGCAGTGGCGCCGGCGCTAAACCACGCTTGCGTAGTGGCCTCCCTCAACGCGCCGGCCCCGACGCAACATGGTGCGGTATGGCTTCACTGGGCTGGCACTGCCCCTCGATTTTGCTAAACCCCAACCTCGCCAGCTAAACCAAGCTATACATGGCTCCCAGGGCTTCTTCTGAGCTCTAACGCTTTCCAACGTGGAACCACTGACCTTCTGCCACCTTATCAGCTCCAGAGAATTCTGAGTCCCAACTACACACAGTTAACAGCAACATCTTTTCTGCCTGGAACCTGCTAACAACAGACTTGTAGGTGTGACCTGATGCAGAACACACACTTCCCCAGCAAACACACAGATGAACTGAAACCCTAAAGCTTTCTTAAGCTCCACCTATCTTCACGGCGTCATAGTTGTCCATGGCTGACTGAATGCTTTTAGATTAATAGTAACTCACTAAATCAGAACAACTCTGCAGCGTTGACACGTCTACTCTAACCCTCCAGCTAAGTAAGCCCACCTGCTGTTTTAAGATCCTACCTGTCTAGCTGTTAACCCCTTAAGTCAACATGACCCATGTAATGGCTCGTGACATACACTGGAGACTTCCAGTAGTTAATAAAGGAGCTTATTGATGAAAGGCAAAGGCAGTAAAGTAACAGGCACAGGACACAACATTTAACAGACGTGCGGAGAAACACCCTCAGAGAAGGAAACAAGAGCTTCAACACAGGGAGAGAGACCAACAAGTACAACTACCCAACAAATCAACCAGGACACAGAGGGCCACACTGCAGTTCCTTGAAAGAGAACTAAAAAAGCTCCTCTCTCTCCTCTACCTGATTCCATTTGCTCGGCTACCAGTTAAAACAACCTCCAGCAATTCAACAGTGGAAGCCATCGTAGCTGCAGAGACAACTCCATAACCTCACCATCATCGCCTGGAGCAACGCAACACCTCAACATCAAAACATATCAGGACTTGCACCAAATATGGACTAACCTGCAGTTTTCTGATCAGTAATGGTTTATCCTCATTTGTAACTAATCTTTGTGTGTATCTGTGTTGGTAACTTGGGTAATTTCTGCGTGAGTTTCCACCGGGTGCTCCGGTTTCCTCCCACAAGTCCCGAAAGACGTACTGTTAGGTGATTTGGACATTCTGAATTCTTCCTCCCCTGTACCCGAACAGGTGCCCGAATGTGGCGACTAGGGGCTTTTCACAGTAACTTCGTTGCAGTGTTAATGTAAGCCTACTTGTGACAATAAAGATTATTATTAAACAATAGAATTAGATAAATTAACCCATTGTTTTTTAAGTGAAAAAGCTGCTAGGTTATGTTAAATTTAATTTCTCAGTCCACAAGAAAATGCGCACGCACGCACATCAATACATTGTTCATGGGTGACTTTGGGGAAACACCTTTGACACTCGGGCAGGGTTTCCTGGCCCTTCCCATCGGTGGGATCTTCCAGTCCTACCGAAGTTGAACCCCGACACGGGGGTGGGTGAGATATGCAAATTGCCATGGACTTTGGCGTGGGAAAACCCATGACAGAGTGGCTGACTAATTCTCACCCATGAGTCCGTTTTCTGTCTGATTTCTCCACATTAAAGTTGTGACACAAGTGTTGTTTGTTGCTGATGTTTACAATGAATTTATAACTGTTCGCATTCTTTACCACAAAACCAATGTCGGTGTCCCGCAGTGTAGTTGTGCCCGCTGTCACTTCCCTCTCTCTCAGCATGAGTCTGGGAGTCAGTGCAATCAGCACTGTTTCAGTCTGTGTAGCGTGGTGAGATACCAAACACCACACGGTCTGTTTTCTAAATGCATTCCAGATTTGTGCTTCTGGAGGGTGAGGCTCTGAACTACAAGCACTCAGCCAAAATATTAGACCCACTGGTTTCAGCTGCTTCCTCTTCACCTTTGGGTTTGTTTAAAGTTTGCCAATGTTCTTTAAATAGGTGACAGGATTTGGGGCTTGATTCTCTGGTCCCCCGACCACAGGCTGGATTCTCCAATAATGGGCCTATGTCCCCACGCCAGCGTACAAACGCTGGTGTTTCACGCTGGACTTTCCTTAAGAAAGTCCTGAGTGATTCTCCCATCTGCAGGGAGCTGGCATGGCTCTGGTGTGGATCCCGCAGCTCTGGCTGTGGATACGGGGCCCTGCACTTCCAGTTGGGCCTGCAGCCTGCAGCGGCCGCCCCGTGCGACATGGCGGACTCAGACCGCGGAGCGGCAGTAAAAATGTAGGCCCCCTGAGATCGCACTCGCCCGCGGGTCCGGGACGCCCAATTGCTCCCCTAGCCGTCCATGAAGCCGCAGCTGCCCGACGCCCGACGGCCGATAGGTGGTTAGAACCATGCCGGCGACCGGAGAATCGTGGGAGCGGCACCGGTCCGAATTTCCGGTTTGACGACCATTCTCCCCCCCCCCCCCCGCGCTGAATGCGATTTTGGCGCAGAGGCTCGGAGAATCCAGCCCCACGTGTTTCCCGGCGGCACGCTGTTCGCTGGCAGCGGGGTTCTCTACCCCTGCAGCTTGGCATTATGATATCCCATTGAAGCTACCTCCGCTGCCGGGAAACCGGCGGCTGGGGATGCGCCGCCGGCAGCACCAGAGATTTGCAACGGCCCGAGAATTCAGGCCACTGTTGTTTATTTTTGAAATTCTGGGCTGGAATCTCCGTTTGGGACAGTAAGGGTTCCTGCCAGAATGGAATAGCGTGCAATTCACCTTTCCATTGCGGGCGCGATTCATTCCGAGATACAGGACATGTAAATGGGCCAGCACTCTGGCGCTGTGTATTGAAAGCAATTCCCAGGAGTGTAAACACTAGGGCCAGAATTAGCACGAAAGAACCTGACAAGCTGATGCTGCTTTTAAGTGCTCCACACATCACACATTCATTTCAGCCACAAAGATGACTCAGAGAACACCTGAACCCCCCCCCCCCCGATTCCGGGAGTCTGAGGTGGACGCACTGCTCGATGTCAATGAGAGAAGGGTCACCCACTTCCTAGAGTGAGGCACAGACTCAAGCCCGCCCTCCTGAACAGTGCCTGGGAGGAGGTGGCAGAGACAGCTCGTGATCCTGAGGGATGGGGGTCACTGGTGAGGCTTCTGCTTTGAGAGGGGCAGAGAACCAGGGAAGGTTCCAAAGGCCACAATGCCGACGTCCTCTGGTTGGGGTGAGCTCTGCTAATCCCCTGTGCCCCTTTGGGGCAGCACGGTAGCATGGTGGTTAGCACAATTGCCTCACAGTTCCAGGGTCCCAGGTTCGATTCCGGCTTGGGTCACTGTCTGTGCGGAGTTTGCACGTTCTCCCCGTGTGTGCGTGGGTTTCCTCCGTGTTCTCCGGTTTCCTCCCACAGTCCAAAGATGTGCGGGTTAGGTGGATTGGCCATGCTAAATTGCCCATAGTGTCCAAAATTGCCCGTAGCGTGGGGTTACTGGGTTATGGGGATTAGGTGGGGTTACTGGGTTATGGGGATAGGGTGGAGGTTTGGACCTTCGGTAGGGTGCTCTTTCCAAGAGCCGGTGCAGACTCGATGGGCCGAATGGCCTCCTTCTGCACTGTAAATTCTATGTCTATGTCTATGTCTTACTCTTTTTTTTTTCATAGAAGGTCAACGCCTCCACCCTATCCCCATAACCCAGTAACCCCATCCAACACTAAGGGCAATTTTGGACACTAAGGGCAATTTATCACGGCCAATCCACCTAACCGTTGAACTGCGGGAGGAAACCGGAGTACCCGGAGGAAACCCATGCACACACGGGGAGGATGTGCAGACTCCGCACAGACAGTGACCCAAGCCAGAATCGAACCTGGGACCCTGGAGCTGTGAAGCAATTGTGCTATCCACAATGCTACCGTGCTGCCCTGCAGTGGGGTTGCACTTCTGAGGAGTGCCAACACCTGGTGGGCTACTGCTTGAGCACGGCGCATCCCCACCGGCAGCGGGATTCTCCATTCCTGCAGCCGGCCAATGGGGTTTCCCATTGTGGGCCACCCCACACCGTCGGGAAACGCGCGCATGTGGGTGTACTGCCGGCGGGGCAGAGGATCCCGCCAACGGAGAATCCCGCGGGTGATTTTTCATTTGTTCGCAATTCTCGCTGCCGGCAACGGGAAGCGGAGGATTCGCCCTTTATGTCATCCTCAGTGATGTGCTTAAATTCAGCAATAATCCAATTAAAATGTAGTTTCCTTACCCTTGGGCCTGGAAGGCCAAGGATTCCTTTCTCTCCTTTTGATCTCCTTGCATCGGAATAACCCTGGAAAATAAGGAAGGCAATATTCACATAGGGTTAGGTTTCACTTTAACAGCAACTCATTGGATTAATTTACAGTAAAGAATGGCAGAGACAGCAACTAGCAAACAAATGTTTAAACTTCTCCTTCCTTCCTTTATCATTCAAACTCTTCTGTCGTCCAGCCTATCACAGACTTTTCCTTCTGTCCTTCCCCTCCCAATTTCCCTGCCTTGATACTTGGCTTAAACCTGGTACATCACTTGTTCCAATTCTGACAAAAAGTCAAGAACCAAAAAGTTCTCTCTCCACAGATGCTCCCTGACAGGCTGAGCACTTCCAGCATTTTCTGTTCTTGATTTAGGTTTCCACCATCCTGTTTCCTGCAGCGGTGGGCACTATCTGGGATGTGGTTGTGTTGAGGTGACCACGGCAAACCTAATCTTGATTTTATCCCAACCTTCCCACACAAGTACTGCCCAGCAAGGCTCACTGGACTATAGAAAGCTGGTTGATTTTCCCTTCCTTAGCCCAGGTCCACTGAGGCCGAGAATAGCATCCCGGCTGCTGTCCCAGCTGAGGCCAGAGGTCACAGGCCTCGGGCGAAATTCTCCCGAAACGGCGCGATGTCCGCCGACTGGCGCCCAAAACGGCGCAAATCAGACGGGCATCGCGCTGCCCCGAAGGTGCAGAATGCTCCGCATCTTTGGGGACCGAGCCCCAACCTTGAGGGGCTAGGTCGGCACCGGACGAATTTCCACCCCGCCAGCTGGCGGAAAAGGCCTTTGGTGCCCCGCCAGCTGGCGTGGAAATGACATCTCCGGGCGGCACATGCGCGGGAGCGTTAGCGGCCGCTGACGGCATTCCCGCGCACGCGCAGTGGAGGGAGTCTCTTCCGCCTCCGCCATGGTGGAGACCGTGGCGGAGGCGGAAGGGAAAGAGTGCCCCCACGGCACAGGCCCGCCCGCGGATTGGTGGGCCCCTACCGCAGGCCAGGCCACCGTGGGGGCATCCCCCCGGGGCCAGATCGCCCCGCGCCCCCCCCCCCCCAGGACCCCGGAGCCCGCCCGCACCGCCTTGTCCCGCCGGTAAGGTAGGTGGTTTAATTTACGCCGGTGGGACAGGCATTTTAGCGGCGGGACTTCGGCCCATCCGGTGCCGGAGACTTCCGACAACCGGCGGGGGCGGGATTCACGCCAGCCCCCGGCGATTCTCCAACCCGGCGGGGGGGTCGGAGAATCTCGCCCCTCATGTTGAAACCGAAGCCTAAGATCTACGGCTATCTTCCAATTCCAGATTTTGTTCACTAAAATTAAATTTCACCCACTAGCATTAACCTTGATTTTTGGTTCATTAGCCAAGTTACATTACCACCGTGCCATGGCCTCCTCCAGGTTCAAAGGCTAAATATGACGGAGGCGTGGACTGATCACACCCACGATCAGGACCAACACCCCTGGCTGGTCCTTTCTTTTCTGCCTGATCCATTCTTCATCCTGTCTGCAGAGCAGAGCAGTGCTCCCTCGTTTGAAATCAGCTAAACATGCCCATTGGCCAGGGAAGTGTCGCCCTTCTGCTATGTGTGACTTAGAACCATGAAGGTGTTATCTGCTGAACCACTGAAGGTGCTCGAAAGGATGTGTCTGCTCCTAATTGTCTCTAAGCTCAGATTCTATAAAGTAAAGGACTAAGACACCAGTAACGGGCACAAATATATCTCCTTTTATAACGAGCAAACCAATATCCTGCCCATTAAATGTAAGACACATTCCAAAGCATCAAAACGCAATGGTGCTACAGATTCCATCTCATTTGAGATCCACAATAGATATGTTTTTGGGTTATCACAAACTCAGTGCATGCTGTATCCATCAGCTTCTAGTTCAACAATGGAGCAATCGTTTTACTCTCCCAGTACATTGTCTCCTCTTTGCCTGTAAAAGTCTCATTGCGTACTGCCAGCTCATCCAAGTGGTCTTTGTGAGCCCAAGAAGGACTTCTTACACTCTCCTTGGGCCAAGGAGCCAGAGGAAAGCGAAGAACCAGCGATGGCCATTTATACCGATGTTCCGCTGAAATTAGGCCAGGTGAATCTATGTGGGAATTTAGACCACACAGCCTAGTCGTCATCTGAAGTGCAGATGTGGGCAGCAACTGGGAGTGGGGGCTGGCTGATTCCTCCTTCTGTTGTCCCTTTAAACTCATTTCAATGTTACTGTTAGTGGTCAGCAAACTGATTCGGGAGAAGAAGGCTTGTGAAAGCTACTGACAGTGAGCCAGCAGAACTCAAAAAGGGAGTTGTGATATGCCTATGAGCCATATGATAGTTGGATGATGTGAGACCTCCAACCAGCAGGCGGCAGTACAGTCACACCATGCAATATCAATACCAAGGTCATGTGAACTGGAACCTGTATGTAAACAAAGGCTCATCCGGCCATCTGGAGAAGAACACGAGAAAGAGGGTGATAAGACGTACATATAACAGGTTAGCAGAAGTTGTAAGTTCCAGAGGAGGAGCAAGACTCCACGAGAACGTGCTCTATATCAGATTGCTATCCTACTGCACGAGACACAATAAAGAGATCTGGTTGGACAGATCCAAGTATTTGGTGAGTTCATCTTAAAAGTACAAGGCAACAAAGGGGATGGAAGAAAACCATAGATTGGGAAGCATTCAAAGAGCATTCACAAGGTTTGTAGCACTGCTCGCCACCCACCCCCCCCCCCCCCCCCCTGCCACCCCCCTCGAATCCCTCTTTGACAGTTCCTAAACACTGCACAACCCAAGCATGTGAGCAAAATACTCTTTACCGGTGAGCCACGCACTCCAGGACTTCCAGGGGCCCCCGTGAATCCTTTATCACCCTGCGAAGAAGGACAAAGAATAAACACATCACTTTATTGATCATATAAAATGGCGTAGGTTCACTCCGAATGAAAAACCTCAAAAACGTGTGTAACCCCCCCTTCCCCACACACACACACTTCACCAACACAAAACTTTACTATTGCAACCTATTTTTAAAAATTAATAGGATCCAGTACTGTCAATAAAATGTCTATTCATGCATTGGAGCCAAAATGCTACTTGCAAAAAACACACTTTATCTAACAGGCTTTAAGGTTGTGTGTTATCCTTGTCTGATATTCCAGATTCATCACCTACCACTACCAGTAACAGACCTGTTGCCATCAAGTTTACTGGAGCCCAAAACGCTCTCCTCAACTGGAACCGGTATCAATAATTGTCACAGTTGCTCTGAGCAATGCCACAAAATTCCCAAAGATTTCCACTGCTGCTGTGCTCCATTCAAGTACTGGAGACGATACTTCATCAACTGTTTTTTTAAAATTGGTGGGTGCATTGATGTGATTCTGGAAATGGCCAGATTGACTTACTGATCTCAGCTGAAGCTTTAAGATTGTACCACTTAGTAACTATCCTATTACCTCTTTAATTATCACCATACACCGTATAATGAGCCTGCCACTCTACGAGACAATACTGTCAGGTTCCACCAGCACCTTACACGTAACAATTACCAAATACCCACTGCAACGGTATTCGAAAAGGTTTTGTATTTCAACCTCTATTTAACCCCTATCCTTTCCATGGGCAAGTCCTGACTCATATGCTTGTCTCTTCTCCCAGTATAAATTCCGAATTGTTCAGGTATTTTTTCCACCAAAGTTAATATATTATGTAGTTGTCTCATTCTACACAGAACCTGAATATTGCTGAAGAGAGAGACGTGTTGCCAACACTTTTCATCTAGCACTAATCGGGACAAACACAAGAATGCCAAATTTCAAATGATTTATTCCACAGGAAAAAGGGTTCTGATTGGTTGGCAAGTCCACTCTGGTTGGCTGATGCATTGCCATGAGGAACTGTAGGCTTCCCAAGCTCCCAGGTAATTCAAAGAAAGGTGAAAGGCTTGAACATAGTCCTTTTGTTTGCAGAGAATCGGTCCCTGCTAATGAACGTGCATCCCTACTAACAAGTGCAAAAGAGCCACATTACAGGCTGAACTTATTCTTAAATTGGTTGTTAATGTGGCTAATAGCGCACTCAGGAATAGTCAGAACGAGCTGCCCAATTGTGGAATCATAGAGGTGAACAGCACAGACAAGGCCTCTTGGGATTCTCTAACGATTCTAATCCCATTTTCCAGCACTTCACCCATAGCCTTGTCTGCCTTGGCATTGCAAGTACACATCTCAAATGTTTTGAGGATCTCTTCCTCCACCACCCTTTCAGACAGTGAGTTCCAGGCACCCATCACCCTCTGAGTGAAAAGGTTTTGCTCACATCCCCTTTAAACCTCCTGCCCTTCACCTTACATCTACGCCCCCTGGTCACTGATCCCTCCACCAAGGGGAAAAACTTCTTCCTGTTTACTCTATCTATGCCCCTCATAATTTTATACATCTCAATCATGACCCCCCTCAGTCTCCTCTGCTCCAAGGAAAGAACCCTCGGTCTGTAAAATCTCTTTTTATAACTAAAACTCTCCAGCCCAGGCAACATCCTGGTAAATCTCCTTTGCACCATTTACAGTAGCTGTAGCCTAGCCAACTTTTTATACAGTTCCAGCATAACCTCCCTGCTCTTAAACTCTATGCCTCGGTTAAGAAAGGCAAGAATACCATCTGCCTCTTTCACCAGTGTTTTATTACCTGCCCTGCTACCTTAAGGGACGGGTGCACAGGCACCAAGGTCCCTCTGATCCTCGGTGCTTCCCAGGATGCTGCCGTTTATCATGTATTCCCTTGACTTGTTTGTCCTGCCCAAGTACATCAGCTCACACTTATCCGGATTGAATTCCATTTGCCACTGATCATCCCATCTGACCAGCCCATCCATATCCTTCTGTAATCTCTGGCTATCCTCCTCACTATTTACCGCCCCATCAATTTTCAGCATCATCCACGAACGTACTGATCAACCCTCCTACATTCAAATCTAAATAATTTATGTGAACCACAAACAGCAAGGGCCCCACCACTGATCCCTACGGGACCCTAACTGGACACAGCATGTGATCAGAGTCAACTTGACAACCAATCAGCATCCTTTTTGGTGTGGTATAGGTTATTGTGATCGTTTTGAAATTTGGTATTCTTGTGTTTGTCCTGATGCGTACAAGATGAAAAGTTTCAGCAACATGTCTCTCTTTTCAGCAATATTCAGATAAAGCTGTATTCAGATTTAGTGGCTGATTTCGCACAGGGCTAAAGAGCTGGCTTTTAAAGCAGACCAAGGCAGGCCAGCAGCACGGTTCAATTCCTGTACCAGCCTCCCCGAACAGGTGCCGGAATGTGGCGACTAGGGGCTTTTCACAGTAACATCATTTGAAGCCTACTTGTGACAATAAGCGATTTTCATTACATTTCATTTTCAAGCTGGGAAACACCTAAGCGACTGGAGCTGTCAAAGCATCATTCAAGGAAGAATATTTAAAATCTGCCCATGTCGGAAACTCACCACACTGTACACTCTCCTCGCACTTCCCAATGCATACGTTGCATTTACAATAAATGGTTGTCCGATATCCAGCAATGGAGCTGACTTATTCTAGAGTTGCTCACAGTTCTTCAATCAAAAATCACCCAGTCATATAACAGCAGTAGGAGTGCGACTGGCAATTATTCATCCTGTCACCTCATTATCATACACCCCTCTGGATGCATCTCTTCAGTAGAAGTCTATGTACTCACATTCAAGGTGTCCTGCTCAAATATCGTAAGAAGCATGAGGTTGCTGTGCATCTGGCCATCTTCAGGTAGCTCCACATTTAGGAAGAACACCGAACGGCGTGAGTCGCTTCCGTGCAAATCTCTCGCCACTCGCTCCAGTTCAATTTTTGTTTCAGAGCAATGGCACCACTTCCTAACATTTCACCAAAAGCGAGTCTGTTTTTTCCCACAGGCCACTCTCGTGAGTGCTACGGGGAATTATATAACATTTTCAGGAACAGGCCATTTAGGCCATCAGGTCCCTGCTAGATCCTCTACTCGAGCCTCCTCCCACCTGACTTCATCTGACCCCCTCAGCCGTTCCTTCTATTCCTTTCTCCCTCATGTACTTATCCATGCTTTTCCTTAAATCCATCTATCCTGTGAGAAGCGGTGTCCACAATTGATCGTTGCTGGACGGAATCCTGACAATTCTCCGCAGGGAATGGCAAACAAAGTAAATGGCCGAACAGATTTATTTAAATTGTGTATCAATATGACTCTTTTGCATTCTAGATATCAGAATCCTCCTGTTTCAAACAGCAATTGCTTGATTTCCCCTCACTGGTCAAGAAGGAGGAGAGGGAATGACACGGGATCACAGCTCAGGCAATACTCCTGACAGTCGGGCCATGAATGGGAAACTCTGTGTGAAGCAGCTCCCTGCTTAGGACCACAGATGAAGGGGAGGCGGATTACACATGAGTTTAGTTCTTTCTAAGAAAACTATGGCTTTCATGGAAAGGGGGCAGACCAAGTGGTGAAACCAGTACAAATCACTGTCTCACCACAAGTCAGGAAGCGCCTGTGATGGCATAGATTGCTATTCATAAAGTTCTCAGTCAAAACCACTTCAGTGAATGCTTCCTCAAGTCACACTGTAGAGGAATGACATCTCCGTGTGGCTGTGAGGTTCCGAGGTGAAACGCGGCTATACAAAGGCTGGGATTTTCTGGCACCGTCACGGGGTGGGGGTGGGGGTGGTTGGGGGGTGGGGCAACAAAAAGTCCACTGAAGTCCATAGCAGAATCCTGGCCGTAATGGGGAGTCTCATTCATAGAATTTTCTACAGTGGGCCAGAGTGTGAAATGGGCATTGAGGCATGCTGTTGGACACTAAGAGCAAGGCTGAATATCGGGAGCTTACACCCCGAATCTAACCTCTACCGCATCTGCCTTTTACATTATCTAATTGGTGCAAAAAGAAAAGAGGTTCCTACCATCTAGCAGACACCGTGATGTGAACATTTACTTTTAGGCCTTAATGTAGCAAAAAAAAAAATGCCAACATTCGGCAGATCACAAATTGGCTCATTTTGCTTCTAAAAGGAGGGTTTAAATTTACACTGAGACGTCAGTCACTCTCCCCAGCCGCGCCCCCAACCTCAATTTTCTTTTCCACAAACCTGGTCACCTCTGTCCCCTTTTGGAAATCCAGTTGGCTTAACAAACTCAAGCGTCCCGGTGGCAGGTGGTGGGCCTGGAGGACCTGGCAGGCCCACGTCGCCCTGAAGTGTAGCAATCAGGAAGGAAGCTTAAATGTTTTTTTTTCAATCAAGCAAAACAATGATACCTGGGTCTGTGGTAACCCTGGGTGGAAATGAGGCACTGAA
>NW_027308496.1:31100-100376 GCF_047496885.1 Scyliorhinus torazame | reverse complement strand
CCACTGACAGTACACAATGTACCACAGCCCCATCAGACACCCAGCACACCGCACACCACTGACAGTACACAATGTACCACACCCCCATCAGACACCCAGCACACCGCACACCACTGTCAGTACACAATGCACCACACCCCCATCAGACACCCAGCACACCGCACACCACTGACAGTACACAATGTTCCACAGCCCCATCAGGGACACAGCTCACCGCACACCACTGACAGTACACAATGTACCTCACCCCCATCAGGCACCCAGCACACCGCACACCACTGACAGTACACAATGTACCACACCCCCATCAGACACCCAGCACACCGCACACCACTGACAGTACACAATGTACCACAGCCCCATCAGACACTCAGCACACCACACACCACTGACAGTACACAATGTACCACACCCCCATCAGACACTCAGCACACCACACACCACTGACAGTACACAATTTACCACATCCCCATCAGACACCCAGCACACCGCACACCACTGTCAGTACACAATGCACCACACCCCCATCAGACACCCAGCACACCGCACACCACTGACAGTACACAATGTTCCACAGCCCCATCAGGGACACAGCACACCGCACACCACTGACAGTACACAATGTTCCACACCCCCATCAGACACCCAGCACACCACACACCACTGTCAGTACACAATGCACCACACCCCCATCAGACACCCAGCACACCGCACACCACTGGCAGTACACAATGCACCACACCCCCATCAGACACCCAGCTCACCACACACCACTGACAGTACACAATGTTCCACACCCCCATCAGGCACCCAGCACAACGCACTCCACTGACAGTACACAATGTACCACACCCCCATCAGGCACCCAGCACACCGCACACCACTGTCAGTACACAATGCACCACACCCCCATCAGACACCCAGCTCACCACACACCACTGACAGTACACAATGCACCACACCCCCATCAGGCACCCAGCACACCACACATCACTGACAGTACACAATGTACCACACCCCCATCAGACACCCAGCACACCGCACACCACCGACAGTACACAATGCACCACACCCCCATCAGACACCCAGCAAACCGCACACCACTGTCAGTACACAATGTACCACACCCCCATCAGGCACCCAGCACACCGCACACCACTGTCAGTACACAATGCACCACACCCCCATCAGACACCCAGCACACCGCACACCACCGACAGTACACAATGTACCACACCCCCATCAGACACCCAGTACACCGCACACCACTGACAGTGCACAATGTACCACACCCCCATCAGACACCCAGCACACCGCACACCACTGACAGTACACAATGTACCACACCCCCATCAGGCACCCAGCACACCACACACCACTGACAGTACACAATGTACCACACCCCCATCAGGGACACAGCACACCGCACACCACTGACAGTACACAATGTACCACACCTCCATCAGGCACCCAGCACACCACACACCACTGACAGTACACAATGTACCACATCCCCATCAGACACCCAGCACACCACACACCACTGACAGTACACAATGTACCACATCCCCATCAGACACCCAGCACACCACACACCACTGACAGTACACACTGTACCACACCCCCATCAGACACCCAGCACACCGCACACCACTGACAGTACACAATGTACCACATCCCCATCAGACACCCAGCACACCGCACACCACTGACAGTACACAATGTACCACACCCCCTTCAGGCACCCAGCACAACGCACACCACTGCCAGTACACAATGTACCACACCCCCATCAGGCACCCAGCACAACGCACACCACTGACAGTACACAATGTACCACACCCCCATCAGGCACCCAGCACACCGCACACCACTGACAGTACACAATGTACCACACCCCCATCAGACACCCAGCACACCGCAAACCACTGACAGTACACAATGTACCACAGCCCCATCAGACACCCAGCACACCACACACCACTGACAGTCCACAATGTACCACACCCCCATCTGGCACCCAGCACAACGCACACCACTGACAGTACACAATGTACCACAGCCCCATCAGGCACCCAGCACAACGCACACCACTGACAGTACACAATGTACCACACCCCCATCAGACACCCAGCACACCGCACACCACTGACAGTACACAATGTACCACACCCCCATCAGGCACCCAGCACACCGCACACCACTGACAGTACACAATGTACCACACCCCCATCAGGCACCCAGCACACCGCACACCACTGACAGTACACAATGTACCACACCCCCATCAGACACCCAGCACACCGCACACCACTGACAGTACACAATGTACCTCACCCCCATCAGACACCCAACACACCGCACACCACTGACAGTACACAATGTGCCACAGCCCCATCAGACACCCAGCACACCGCACACCACTGACAGTGCACAATGTACCACACCCCCATCAGACACCCAGCACACCGCACACCACTGACAGTACACAATGTACCACAGCCCCATCAGACACCCAGCACACCGCACACCACTGACATTACACAATGTACCACAGCCCCATCAGACACCCAGCACACCGCACACCACTGACAGTACACAATGTACCTCACCCCCATCAGACACCCAACACACCGCACACCACTGACAGTACACAATGTGCCACAGCCCCATCAGACACCCAGCACACCGCACACCACTGACAGTGCACAATGTACCACACCCCCATCAGACACCCAGCACACCGCACACCACTGACAGTACACAATGTACCACAGCCCCATCAGACACCCAGCACACCGCACACCACTGACATTACACAATGTACCACAGCCCCATCAGACACCCAGCACACCGCAAACCACTGACAGTATACAATGTACCACACCCCCATCAGGCACCCAGCACACCACACACCACTGACAGTACACAATGTACCACAGTCCCATCAGACACCCAGCACACCGCACACCACTGACAGTACACAATGTACCACACCCCCATCAGGCACCCAGCACACCGCACACCACTGACAGTACACAATGTACCACACCCCCATCAGACACCCAGCACACCACACACCACTGACAGTACACAATGTACCACACCCCCATCAGACACCCAGCACACCGCACACCACTGACAGTACACAATGTACCACACCCCCATCAGACACCCAGCTCACCACACACCACTGACAGTACACAATGTACCACACCCCCATCAGACACACAGCACACCACACACCACTGACAGTACACAATGTACCACACCCCCATCAGACACCCAGCACACCACACACCACTGACAGTACACAATGTACCACACCCCCATCAGACACACAGCACACCACACACCACTGACAGTACACAATGTACCACACCCCCATCAGACACCCAGCACACCGCACACCACTGACAGTACACAATGTACCACACCCCCATCAGACACCCAGCACACCGCACACCACTGACAGTACACAATGTACCACAACCCCATCAGACACCCAGCACACCGCACACCACTGACAGTACACAATGTACCACACCCCCATCAGACACCCAGCTCACCACACACCACTGACAGTACACAATGTACCACAGCCCCATCAGGCACCCAGCTCACCACACACCACTGACAGTACACAATGTACCACAGCCCCATCAGGCACCCAGCTCACCACACACCACTGACAGTACACAATGTACCACAGCCCCATCAGGGACACAGCACACCGCACACCACTGACTGTACACAATGTACCACACCCCCATCAGGCACCCAGCACACCACACACCACTGACAGTACACAATGTACCACACCCCGCATCAGACACCCAGCACACGGCACACCATTGACAGTACACAATGTACCACAGCCCCATGAGACACCCAGCTCACCGCACACCACTGACAGTACACAATGCACCACACCCCCCATCAGACACCCAGCTCACCACACACCACTGACAGTACACAATGTACCACACCCCCATCAGACACCCAGCACACCACACACCACTGACAGTACACAATGTACCACACCCCGATCAGACACCCCGCACACCGCACACCACTGACAGTACACAATGTACCACAGCCCCATCAGGCACCCAGCACATCGCACACCACTGGGAGTACACAATGTACCACAGTCCCATCAGACACCCAGCACACCACACACCACTGACAGTACACAATGTACCACACCCCCATCAGACACCCAGCACACCGCACACCACTGACAGTACACAATGTACCACCCCCCCCATCAGACACCCAGCACACCACACACCACTGACAGTACACAATATACCACACACCCATCAGGCACCCATCACACCGCACACCACTGACAGTACACAATGTACCACATCCCCATCAGGCACCCAGCACACCGCACACCACTGACAGTACACAATGTACCACATCCCCATCAGGCACCCAGCACACCACACACCACTGACAGTACACAATATACCACACCCCCATCAGGCACCCAGCACACCACACACCACTGACAGTACACAATGTACCACACCCCCATCAGGCACCCATCACACCGCACACCACTGACAGTACACAATGTACCACACCCCCATCAGACACCCAGCACACCGCACACCACTGACAGTACACAATATACCACACCCCCATCAGGCACCCAGCACACCGCACACCACTGACAGTACACAATGTACCACACCCCCATCAGGCACCCATCACACCGCACACCACTGACAGTACACAATGTACCACACCCCCATCAGACACCTAGCACACCGCACACCACTGACAGTACACAATGTACCACACCCCCATCAGACACCCAGCACACCACACACCACTGACAGTACACAATGTACCACACCCACATCAGGCACCCATCACACCGCACACCACTGACAGTACACAATGTACGACACCCCCATCAGACACCTAGCACACCACACACCACTGACAGTACACAATGTACCACAGCCCCATCAGACACCCAGCACACCAAACACCACTGACAGTACACAATGTACCACACCCCCATCAGGCACCCATCACACCGCACACCACTGACAGTACACAATGTACCACATCCCCATCAGGCACCCAGCACACCACACACCACTGACAGGACACAATGTACCACACCCCCATCAGGCACCCATCACACCGCACACCACTGACAGTACACAATGTACCACAGCCCCATCAGGCACCCAGCACACCGCACACCACTGACAGTACACAAGGTACCACACCCCCATCAGACACCCAGCACACCACACTCCACTGACAGTACACAATGTACCACACCCCCATCAGGCACCCATCACACCGCACACCACTGACAGTACACAATGTACCACACCCCCATCAGGCACCCATCACACCGCACACCACTGACAGTACACAATGTACCACACCCCCATCAGGCACCCATCACACCGCACACCACTGACAGTACACAATGTACCACATCCCCATCAGGCACCCAGCACACCGCACACCACTGACAGTACACAATGTACCACACCCCCATCAGGCACCCATCACACCGCACACCACTGACAGTACACAATGTACCACATCCCCATCAGGCACCCAGCACACCGCACACCACTGACAGTACACAATGTTCCACACCCCCATCAGACACCCAGCACACCACACACCACTGACAGTACACAATGTACCACACCCCCATCAGACACCCAGCACACCACACACCACTGACAGTACACAATGTACCACACCCCCATCAGACACCCAGCACACCGCACACCACTGACAGTACACAATGTACCACAGCCCCATCAGACACCCAGCACACCGCACACCACTGACAGTACACAATGTACCACACACCCATCAGACACCCAGCACACCGCACACCACTGACAGTACACAATGTACCACACCCCCATCAGGCACTCAGCACACCACACACCACTGACAGTACACAATGTACCACACCCCCATCAGACACCCAGCACACCACACACCACTGACATTACACAATGTACCACACCCCCATCAGGCACCCATCACACCGCACACCACTGACAGTACACAATGTACCACACCCCCATCAGGCACCCAGCACACAACACACCACTGACAGTACACAATGTACCACAGCCCCATCAGACACCCCGCACACCGCACACCACTGACAGTACACAATGTACCACACCCCCATCACGCACTCAGCACACCGCACACCACTGACAGTACACAATGTACCACAGCCACATCAGACACCCAGCACACCGCACACCACTGACAGTACACAATGTACCACACCCCCATCAGACACCCAGCACACCACTGACAGTACACAATGTACCACACCCCCATCAGACACCCAGCACACCGCACACCACTGACAGTACACAATGTACCACACCCCAATCAGACACCCAGCACACCACACAACACTGACAGTACACAATGTACCACACCCCCATCAGACACCCAGCACACCGCACACCACTGACAGTACACAATGTACCACAGCCCCATCAGACACCCAGCACACCGCACACCACTGACAGTACACAATGTACCACACCCCCATCAGACACCCAGCACACCACACACCACTGACAGTACACAATGTACCACACCCCCATCAGGCACCCAGCACACCGCACACCACTGACAGTACACAATGTACCACACCCCCATCAGACACCCAGCACACCACACACCACTGACAGTACACAATGTACCACACCCCCATCAGACACCCAGCACACCGCACACCACTGACAGTACACAATGTACCACACCCCCATCAGGCACCCAGCACACCACACACCACTGACAGTGCACAATGTACCACAGCCCCATCAGACACCCAGCACACCACACACCACTGACAGTACACAATGTACCACAGCCCCATCAGACACCCAGCACACCGCACACCACTGACAGTACACAATGTACCACAGCCACATCAGACACCCAGCACACCGCACACCACTGACAGTGCACAATGTACCACACCCCCATCAGACACCCAGCACACCGCACACCACTGACAGTACACAATGTACCACACCCCCATCAGACACCCAGCACACCGCACACCACTGACAGTACACAATTTACCACACCCCCATCAGGACACCCAGCACACCGCACACCACTGACAGTACACAATGTACCACAGACCCATCAGACACCCAGCACACCGCACACCACTGACAGTACACAATGTTCCACACCCCCATCAGGGACACAGCACACCGCACACCACTGACAGTACACAATGTACCACACCCCCATCAGACACCCAGCACACCGCACACCACTGACAGTACACAATGTACCACACCCCCATCAGACACCCAGCACACCACACACCACTGACTGTACACAATGTACCACACCCCCATCAGACACCCAGCACACCACACACCACTGACAGTACACAATGTACCACACCCCCATCAGACACCCAGCACACCGCACACCACTGACAGATCACAATGTACCACACCCCCATCAGACACCCAGCACACCGCACACCACTGACAGTACACAATGTACCACAGCCCCATCAGGCACCCAGCACACCGCACACCACTGACAGTACACAATGTACCACACCCCCATCAGACACCCAGCACACCGCACACCACTGACAGTACACAATGTACCACACACCCATCAGACACCCAGCACACCGCACACCACTGACAGTACACAATGTACCACAGACCCATCAGACACCCAGCACACCGCACACCACTGACAGTACACAATGTACCACACCCCCATCAGACACCCAGCACACCACACACCACTGACAGTACACAATGTACCACACCCCCATCAGGACACCCAGCACACCGCACACCACTGACAGTACACAATGTTCCACAGCCCCATCAGACACCCAGCACACCGCACACCACTGACAGTACACAATGTACCACACCCCCATCAGACACCCAGCACACCGCACACCACTGACAGTACACAATGTACCACACCCCCATCAGACACCCAGCACACCGCACACCACTGACAGTACACAATGTACCACACCCCCATCAGGCACCCAGCACACCACACACCACTGACAGTACACAATGTACCACACCCCCATCAGGCACCCAGCACACCGCACACCACTGACAGTACACAAAGTACCACACCCCCATCAGACACCCAGCACACGGCACACCACTAACAGTACACAATGTACCACACCCCCATCAGGCACCCAGCACACCGCACACCACTGACAGTACACAATGTACCACACCCCCATCAGACACCCAGCACACCGCACACCACTGACAGTACACAATGTACCACACCCCCATCAGGCACCCAGCACACCGCACACCACTGACAGTACACAATGTACCACAGCCCCATCAGGGACACAGCACACCACACACCACTGACAGTACACAATGTACCACACCCCCATCAGGCACCCAGCACACCACACACCACTGACAGTACACAATGTACCACACCCCCATCAGGCACCCAGCACACCGCACACCACTGACAGTACACAATGTACCACACCCCCATCAGGCACCCAGCACACCTCACACCACTGACAGTACACAATGTACCACACCCCCATCAGGACACCCAGCACACCGCACACCACTGACAGTACACAATGTACCACACCCCCATCAGGCACCCAGCACACCGCACACCACTGACAGTACACAATGTACCACACCCCCATCAGATACCCAGCACACCGCACACCACTGACAGTACACAATGTACCACACCCCCATCAGACACCCAGCACACCGCACACCACTGACAGTACACAATGTACCACACCCCCATCAGGCACCCAGCACACCGCACACCACTGACAGTACACAATTTACCACACCCCCATCAGGACACCCAGCACACCGCACACCACTGACAGTACACAATGTACCACACCCCCATCAGACACCCAGCACACGGCACACCACTGACAGTACACAATGTACCACACCCCCATCAGACACCCAGCACACCGCACACCACTGACAGTACACAATGTACCACACCCCCATCAGGCACCCAGCACACCGCACCACACTGACAGTACACAATGTACCACACCCCCATCAGGCACCCAGCACACCGCACACCACTGACAGTACACAATGTACCACAGCCCCATCAGGCATCCAGCACACCGCACACCACTGACAGTACACAATGTACCACACCCCCATCAGGCACCCAGCACACCGCACACCACTGACAGTACACAATGTACCACAGCCCCATCAGGCACCCAGCTCACCGCACACCACTGACAGTACACAATGTACCACAGCCCCATCAGTCACCCAGCACACCGCACACCACTGACAGTACACAATGTACCACACCCCCATCAGACACCCAGCACACCACACACCACTGACAGTACACAATGTACCACAGCCCCATCAGGCACCCAGCTCACCGCACACCACTGACAGTACACAATGTACCACAGCCCCATCAGTCACCCAGCACACCACACACCACTGACAGTACACAATGTACCACACCCCCATCAGACACCCAGCACACCGCACACCACTGACAGTACACAATGTACCACACCCCCATCAGACACCCAGCACACCGCACACCACTGACAGTACACAATGTACCACACCCCCATCGGACACCCAGCACACCGCACACCACTGACAGTACACAATGTACCACACCCCCATCCGACACCCAGCACACCGCACACCACTGACAGTACACAATGTACCACACCCCCATCAGGCACCCAGCACACCTCACACCACTGACAGTACACAATGTACCACACCCCCATCAGGACACCCAGCACACCGCACACCACTGACAGTACACAATGTACCACACCCCCATCGGACACCCAGCTCACCACACACCACTGACAGTACACAATGTACCACAGCCCCATCAGACACCCAGCACACCACACACCACTGACAGTACACAATGTACCCACACCCCCATCAGGCACCCAGCACACCGCACACCACTGACAGTACACAATGTACCACAGCCCCATCAGGCACCCAGCACACCGCACACCACTGACAGTACACAATGTTCCACACCACCATCAGGTACCCAGCACACCGCACACCACTGACAGTACACAATGTACCACACCCCCATCAGACACCCTGCACACCACACACCACTGACAGTACACAATGTACCACACCCCCATCAGACACCCAGCACACCGCACAACACTGACAGTACACAATGTACCACACCCCCATCAGGCACCCAGCACACCGCACACCACTGACAGTACACAATGTACCACACCCCCATCAGACACCCAGCACACCGCACACCACTGACAGTACACAATGTACCACATCCCCATCAGACACCCAGCACACCACACACCACTGACAGTACACAATGTACCACAGCCCCATCAGTCACCCAGCACACCGCACATCACTGACAGTACACAATGTACCACACCCCCATCAGACACCCAGCACACCGTACACCACTGACAGTACACAATGTACCACAGCCCCATCAGACACCCAGCACACCGCACACCACTGACAGTACACAATGTACCACACCCCCATCAG
Source organism: Scyliorhinus torazame (assembly GCF_047496885.1). Taxonomy (NCBI): domain Eukaryota; kingdom Metazoa; phylum Chordata; class Chondrichthyes; order Carcharhiniformes; family Scyliorhinidae; genus Scyliorhinus; species Scyliorhinus torazame. The sequence continues at coordinate 89,778 of NW_027308496.1, read as the reverse complement.
ACACCCAGCACACCGCACACCACTGTCAGTACACAATGCACCACACCCCCATCAGACACCCAGCACACCGCACACCACTGACAGTACACAATGTTCCACAGCCCCATCAGGGACACAGCTCACCGCACACCACTGACAGTACACAATGTACCTCACCCCCATCAGGCACCCAGCACACCGCACACCACTGACAGTACACAATGTACCACACCCCCATCAGACACCCAGCACACCGCACACCACTGACAGTACACAATGTACCACAGCCCCATCAGACACTCAGCACACCACACACCACTGACAGTACACAATGTACCACACCCCCATCAGACACTCAGCACACCACACACCACTGACAGTACACAATTTACCACATCCCCATCAGACACCCAGCACACCACATACCACTGTCAGTACACAATGCACCACACCCCCATCAGACACCCAGCACACCGCACACCACTGACAGTACACAATGTTCCACAGCCCCATCAGGGACACAGCACACCGCACACCACTGACAGTACACAATGTTCCACACCCCCATCAGACACCCAGCACACCACACACCACTGTCAGTACACAATGCACCACACCCCCATCAGACACCCAGCACACCGCACACCACTGGCAGTACACAATGCACCACACCCCCATCAGACACCCAGCTCACCACACACCACTGACAGTACACAATGTTCCACACCCCCATCAGGCACCCAGCACAACGCACTCCACTGACAGTACACAATGTACCACACCCCCATCAGGCACCCAGCACACCGCACACCACTGTCAGTACACAATGCACCACACCCCCATCAGACACCCAGCTCACCACACACCACTGACAGTACACAATGCACCACACCCCCATCAGGCACCCAGCACACCACACATCACTGACAGTACACAATGTACCACACCCCCATCAGACACCCAGCACACCGCACACCACCGACAGTACACAATGCACCACACCCCCATCAGACACCCAGCAAACCGCACACCACTGTCAGTACACAATGTACCACACCCCCATCAGGCACCCAGCACACCGCACACCACTGTCAGTACACAATGCACCACACCCCCATCAGACACCCAGCACACCGCACACCACCGACAGTACACAATGTACCACACCCCCATCAGACACCCAGTACACCGCACACCACTGACAGTGCACAATGTACCACACCCCCATCAGACACCCAGTACACCGCACACCACTGACAGTGCACAATGTACCACACCCCCATCAGACACCCAGCACACCGCACACCACTGACAGTACACAATGTACAACACCCCCATCAGGCACCCAGCACACCACACACCACTGACAGTACACAATGTACCACACCCCCATCAGGGACACAGCACACCGCACACCACTGACAGTACACAATGTACCACACCTCCATCAGGCACCCAGCACACCACACACCACTGACAGTACACAATGTACCACATCCCCATCAGACACCCAGCACACCACACACCACTGACAGTACACAATGTACCACATCCCCATCAGACACCCAGCACACCACACACCACTGACAGTACACACTGTACCACACCCCCATCAGACACCCAGCACACCGCACACCACTGACAGTACACAATGTACCACATCCCCATCAGACACCCAGCACACCGCACACCACTGACAGTACACAATGTACCACACCCCCTTCAGGCACCCAGCACAACGCACACCACTGCCAGTACACAATGTACCACACCCCCATCAGGCACCCAGCACAACGCACACCACTGACAGTACACAATGTACCACACCCCCATCAGGCACCCAGCACACCGCACACCACTGACAGTACACAATGTACCACACCCCCATCAGACACCCAGCACACCGCAAACCACTGACAGTACACAATGTACCACAGCCCCATCAGACACCCAGCACACCACACACCACTGACAGTCCACAATGTACCACACCCCCATCTGGCACCCAGCACAACGCACACCACTGACAGTACACAATGTACCACAGCCCCATCAGGCACCCAGCACAACGCACACCACTGACAGTACACAATGTACCACACCCCCATCAGACACCCAGCACACCGCACACCACTGACAGTACACAATGTACCACACCCCCATCAGGCACCCAGCACACCGCACACCACTGACAGTACACAATGTACCACACCCCCATCAGGCACCCAGCACACCGCACACCACTGACAGTACACAATGTACCACACCCCCATCAGACACCCAGCACACCGCACACCACTGACAGTACACAATGTACCTCACCCCCATCAGACACCCAACACACCGCACACCACTGACAGTACACAATGTGCCACAGCCCCATCAGACACCCAGCACACCGCACACCACTGACAGTGCACAATGTACCACACCCCCATCAGACACCCAGCACACCGCACACCACTGACAGTACACAATGTACCACAGCCCCATCAGACACCCAGCACACCGCACACCACTGACATTACACAATGTACCACAGCCCCATCAGACACCCAGCACACCGCACACCACTGACAGTACACAATGTACCTCACCCCCATCAGACACCCAACACACCGCACACCACTGACAGTACACAATGTGCCACAGCCCCATCAGACACCCAGCACACCGCACACCACTGACAGTGCACAATGTACCACACCCCCATCAGACACCCAGCACACCGCACACCACTGACAGTACACAATGTACCACAGCCCCATCAGACACCCAGCACACCGCACACCACTGACATTACACAATGTACCACAGCCCCATCAGACACCCAGCACACCGCAAACCACTGACAGTATACAATGTACCACACCCCCATCAGGCACCCAGCACACCACACACCACTGACAGTACACAATGTACCACAGTCCCATCAGACACCCAGCACACCGCACACCACTGACAGTACACAATGTACCACACCCCCATCAGGCACCCAGCACACCGCACACCACTGACAGTACACAATGTACCACACCCCCATCAGACACCCAGCACACCACACACCACTGACAGTACACAATGTACCACACCCCCATCAGACACCCAGCACACCGCACACCACTGACAGTACACAATGTACCACATCCCCATCAGACACCCAGCTCACCACACACCACTGACAGTACACAATGTACCACACCCCCATCAGACACACAGCACACCACACACCACTGACAGTACACAATGTACCACACCCCCATCAGACACCCAGCACACCACACACCACTGACAGTACACAATGTACCACACCCCCATCAGACACACAGCACACCACACACCACTGACAGTACACAATGTACCACACCCCCATCAGACACCCAGCACACCGCACACCACTGACAGTACACAATGTACCACACCCCCATCAGACACCCAGCACACCGCACACCACTGACAGTACACAATGTACCACAACCCCATCAGACACCCAGCACACCGCACACCACTGACAGTACACAATGTACCACACCCCCATCAGACACCCAGCTCACCACACACCACTGACAGTACACAATGTACCACAGCCCCATCAGGCACCCAGCTCACCACACACCACTGACAGTACACAATGTACCACAGCCCCATCAGGCACCCAGCTCACCACACACCACTGACAGTACACAATGTACCACAGCCCCATCAGGGACACAGCACACCGCACACCACTGACTGTACACAATGTACCACACCCCCATTAGGCACCCAGCACACCACACACCACTGACAGTACACAATGTACCACACCCCGCATCAGACACCCAGCACACGGCACACCATTGACAGTACACAATGTACCACAGCCCCATGAGACACCCAGCTCACCGCACACCACTGACAGTACACAATGCACCACACCCCCCATCAGACACCCAGCTCACCACACACCACTGACAGTACACAATGTACCACACCCCCATCAGACACCCAGCACACCACACACCACTGACAGTACACAATGTACCACACCCCGATCAGACACCCCGCACACCGCACACCACTGACAGTACACAATGTACCACAGCCCCATCAGGCACCCAGCACATCGCACACCACTGGGAGTACACAATGTACCACAGTCCCATCAGACACCCAGCACACCACACACCACTGACAGTACACAATGTACCACACCCCCATCAGACACCCAGCACACCGCACACCACTGACAGTACACAATGTACCACCCCCCCCATCAGACACCCAGCACACCACACACCACTGACAGTACACAATATACCACACACCCATCAGGCACCCATCACACCGCACACCACTGACAGTACACAATGTACCACATCCCCATCAGGCACCCAGCACACCGCACACCACTGACAGTACACAATGTACCACATCCCCATCAGGCACCCAGCACACCACACACCACTGACAGTACACAATATACCACACCCCCATCAGGCACCCAGCACACCACACACCACTGACAGTACACAATGTACCACACCCCCATCAGGCACCCATCACACCGCACACCACTGACAGTACACAATGTACCACACCCCCATCAGACACCCAGCACACCGCACACCACTGACAGTACACAATATACCACACCCCCATCAGGCACCCAGCACACCGCACACCACTGACAGTACACAATGTACCACACCCCCATCAGGCACCCATCACACCGCACACCACTGACAGTACACAATGTACCACACCCCCATCAGACACCTAGCACACCGCACACCACTGACAGTACACAATGTACCACACCCCCATCAGACACCCAGCACACCACACACCACTGACAGTACACAATGTACCACACCCACATCAGGCACCCATCACACCGCACACCACTGACAGTACACAATGTACGACACCCCCATCAGACACCTAGCACACCACACACCACTGACAGTACACAATGTACCACAGCCCCATCAGACACCCAGCACACCAAACACCACTGACAGTACACAATGTACCACACCCCCATCAGGCACCCATCACACCGCACACCACTGACAGTACACAATGTACCACATCCCCATCAGGCACCCAGCACACCACACACCACTGACAGGACACAATGTACCACACCCCCATCAGGCACCCATCACACCGCACACCACTGACAGTACACAATGTACCACAGCCCCATCAGGCACCCAGCACACCGCACACCACTGACAGTACACAAGGTACCACACCCCCATCAGACACCCAGCACACCACACTCCACTGACAGTACACAATGTACCACACCCCCATCAGGCACCCATCACACCGCACACCACTGACAGTACACAATGTACCACACCCCCATCAGGCACCCATCACACCGCACACCACTGACAGTACACAATGTACCACACCCCCATCAGGCACCCATCACACCGCACACCACTGACAGTACACAATGTACCACATCCCCATCAGGCACCCAGCACACCGCACACCACTGACAGTACACAATGTACCACACCCCCATCAGGCACCCATCACACCGCACACCACTGACAGTACACAATGTACCACATCCCCATCAGGCACCCAGCACACCGCACACCACTGACAGTACACAATGTTCCACACCCCCATCAGACACCCAGCACACCACACACCACTGACAGTACACAATGTACCACACCCCCATCAGACACCCAGCACACCACACACCACTGACAGTACACAATGTACCACACCCCCATCAGACACCCAGCACACCGCACACCACTGACAGTACACAATGTACCACAGCCCCATCAGACACCCAGCACACCGCACACCACTGACAGTACACAATGTACCACACACCCATCAGACACCCAGCACACCGCACACCACTGACAGTACACAATGTACCACACCCCCATCAGGCACTCAGCACACCACACACCACTGACAGTACACAATGTACCACACCCCCATCAGACACCCAGCACACCACACACCACTGACATTACACAATGTACCACACCCCCATCAGGCACCCATCACACCGCACACCACTGACAGTACACAATGTACCACACCCCCATCAGGCACCCAGCACACAACACACCACTGACAGTACACAATGTACCACAGCCCCATCAGACACCCCGCACACCGCACACCACTGACAGTACACAATGTACCACACCCCCATCACGCACTCAGCACACCGCACACCACTGACAGTACACAATGTACCACAGCCACATCAGACACCCAGCACACCGCACACCACTGACAGTACACAATGTACCACACCCCCATCAGACACCCAGCACACCACTGACAGTACACAATGTACCACACCCCCATCAGACACCCAGCACACCGCACACCACTGACAGTACACAATGTACCACACCCCAATCAGACACCCAGCACACCACACAACACTGACAGTACACAATGTACCACACCCCCATCAGACACCCAGCACACCGCACACCACTGACAGTACACAATGTACCACAGCCCCATCAGACACCCAGCACACCGCACACCACTGACAGTACACAATGTACCACACCCCCATCAGACACCCAGCACACCACACACCACTGACAGTACACAATGTACCACACCCCCATCAGGCACCCAGCACACCGCACACCACTGACAGTACACAATGTACCACACCCCCATCAGACACCCAGCACACCACACACCACTGACAGTACACAATGTACCACACCCCCATCAGACACCCAGCACACCGCACACCACTGACAGTACACAATGTACCACACCCCCATCAGGCACCCAGCACACCACACACCACTGACAGTGCACAATGTACCACAGCCCCATCAGACACCCAGCACACCACACACCACTGACAGTACACAATGTACCACAGCCCCATCAGACACCCAGCACACCGCACACCACTGACAGTACACAATGTACCACAGCCACATCAGACACCCAGCACACCGCACACCACTGACAGTGCACAATGTACCACACCCCCATCAGACACCCAGCACACCGCACACCACTGACAGTACACAATGTACCACACCCCCATCAGGCACCCAGCAAACCGCACACCACTGACAGTACACAATGTACCACAGCCCCATCAGACACCCAGCACACCGCACACCACTGACAGTACACAATGTACCACACCCCCATCAGACACCCAGCACACCGCACACCACTGACAGTACACAATGTACCACAGCCACATCAGACACCCAGCACACCGCACACCACTGACAGTACACAATGTACCACACCCCCATCAGACACCCAGCACACCGCACACCACTGACAGTACACAATGTACCACACCCGCATCAGACACCCAGCACACCGCACACCACTGACAGTACACAATGTACCACAACACCATCAGACACCCAGCACACCGCACACCACTGACAGTACACAATGTACCACAGCCCCATCAGACACCCAGCACACCACACACCACTGACAGTACACAATGTACCACAACCCCATCAGACACCCAGCACACCGCACACCACTGACAGTACACAATGTACCACAACCCCATCAGGCACCCAGCACACCGCACACCACTGACAGTTCACAATGTACCACAACCCCATCAGACACCCAGCACACCGCACACCACTGACAGTACACAATGTACCACACCCCCATCAGACACCCAGCACACCGCACACCACTGACAGTACACTATGTACCACACCCCCATCAGACACCCAGCACACCACACACCACTGACAGTACACAATGTACCACACCCCCATCAGACACCCAGCACACCGCACACCACTGACAGTACACAATGTACCACAGCCCCATCAGACACCCAGCACACCGCACACCACTGACAGTACACAATGTACCACAGCCCCATCAGACACCCAGCACACCACACACCACTGACAGTACACAATGTACCACAGCCCCATCAGACACCCAGCACACCGCACACCACTGACAGTACACTATGTACCACACCCCCTTCAGACACCCAGCACACCACACACCACTGACAGTACACAATGTTCCACACCCCCATCAGGGACACAGCACACCACACACCACTGACAGTACACAATGTACCACAGCCCCATCAGACACCCAGCACACCACACACCACTGACAGTACACAATGTACCACACCCCCATCAGGCACCCAGCACACCACACTACACTGACAGTACACAATGTACCACACCCCCATCAGGCACCCAGCACACCTCACACCACTGACAGTACACAATGTACCACACCCCCATCAGGACACCCAGCACACCGCACACCACTGACAGTACACAATGTACCACACCCCCATCAGGCACCCAGCACACCGCACACCACTGACAGTACACAATGTACCACAGCACCATCAGACACCCAGCACACCGCACACCACTGACAGTACACAATGTACCACACCCCCATCAGACACCCAGCACACCGCACACCACTGACAGTACACAATTTACCACACCCCCATCAGGACACCCAGCACACCGCACACCACTGACAGTACACAATGTACCACAGACCCATCAGACACCCAGCACACCGCACACCACTGACAGTACACAATGTTCCACACCCCCATCAGGGACACAGCACACCGCACACCACTGACAGATCACAATGTACCACACCCCCATCAGACACCCAGCACACCGCACACCACTGACAGTACACAATGTACCACAGCCCCATCAGGCACCCAGCACACCGCACACCACTGACAGTACACAATGTACCACACCCCCATCAGACACCCAGCACACCGCACACCACTGACAGTACACAATGTACCACACACCCATCAGACACCCAGCACACCGCACACCACTGACAGTACACAATGTACCACAGACCCATCAGACACCCAGCACACCGCACACCACTGACAGTACACAATGTACCACACCCCCATCAGGACACCCAGCACACCGCACACCACTGACAGTACACAATGTTCCACAGCCCCATCAGACACCCAGCACACCGCACACCACTGACAGTACACAATGTACCACACCCCCATCAGACACCCAGCACACCGCACACCACTGACAGTACACAATGTACCACACCCCCATCAGACACCCAGCACACCGCACACCACTGACAGTACACAATGTACCACACCCCCATCAGACACCCAGCACACCGCACACCACTGACAGTACACAATGTACCACACCTCCATCAGGCACCCAGCACACCACACACCACTGAGAGTACACAATGTACCACACCCCCATCAGACACCCGGCACACCGCACACCACTGACAGTACACAATGTACCACACCCCCATCAGGCACCCAGCACACCGCACACCACTGACAGTACACAATGTACCACAGCCCCATCAGGCATCCAGCACACCACACACCACTGACAGTACACAATGTACCACACCCCCATCAGACACCCAGCACACCACACACCACTGACAGTACACAATGTACCACAACCCCATCAGACACCCATCACACCGCACACCACTGACAGTACACAATGTACCACAGCCCCATCAGACACCCAGCACACCGCACACCACTGACAGTACACAATGTACCACACCCCCATCAGACACCCAGCACACCGCACACCACTGACAGTACACAATGTACCACACCCCATCAGACACCCAGCACACCACACACCACTGACAGTACACAATGTACCCAGACCCCCATCAGGCACCCAGCACACCACACACCACTGACAGTACACAATGTACCACACCCCCATCAGATACCCAGCACACCACACACCACTGACAGTACACAATGTTCCACACCCCCATCAGACACCCAGCACACCGCACACCACTGACAGTACACAATGTACCACACCCCCATCAGACACCCTGCACACCACACACCACTGACAGTACACAATGTACCACACCCCATCAGGCACACAGCACACCGCACACCACTGACAGTATACAATGTACCACACCCCCATCAGACACCCAGCACACCGCACACCACTGACAGTACACAATGTACCACACCCCCATCAGACACCCTGCACACCACACACCACTGACAGTATACAATGTACCACACCCCCATCAGACACCCACCACACCGCACACCACTGACAGTACACAATGTACCACAGCCCCATCAGTCACCCAGCACACCGCACATCACTGACAGTACACAATGTACCACACCCCCATCAGACACCCAGCACACCGTACACCACTGACAGTACACAATGTACCATAGCCCCATCAGACACCCAGCACACCGCACACCACTGACAGTACACAATGTACCAGACCCCCATCAGACACCCAGCACACCGCACACCACTGACAGTACACAATGTTCCACAGCCCCATCAGGGACACAGCTCACCGCACACCACTGACAGTACACAATGTACCTCACCCCCATCAGGCACCCAGCACACCGCACACCACTGACAGTACACAATGTACCACACCCCCATCAGACACCCAGCACACCGCACACCACTGACAGTACACAATGTACCACACCCCCATCAGACACCCAGCACACCGCACACCACTGACAGTACACAATGTACCTCACCCCCATCAGGCACCCAGCACACCGCACACCACTGACAGTACACAATGTACCACACCCCCATCAGACACCCAGCACACCGCACACCACTGACAGTACACAATGTACCACAGCCCCATCAGACACTCAGCACACCACACACCACTGACAGTACACAATGTACCACACCCCCATCAGACACTCAGCACACCACACACCACTGACAGTACACAATGTACCACATCCCCATCAGACACCCAGCACACCACATACCACTGTCAGTACACAATGCACCACACCCCCATCAGACACCCAGCACACCGCACACCACTGACAGTACACAATGTTCCACAGCCCCATCAGGGACACAGCACACCGCACACCACTGACAGTACACAATGTTCCACACCCCCATCAGACACCCAGCACACCACACACCACTGTCAGTACACAATGCACCACACCCCCATCAGACACCCAGCACACCGCACACCACTGGCAGTACACAATGCACCACACCCCCATCAGACACCCAGCTCACCACACACCACTGACAGTACACAATGTTCCACACCCCCATCAGGCACCCAGCACAACGCACTCCACTGACAGTACACAATGTACCACACCCCCATCAGGCACCCAGCACACCGCACACCACTGTCAGTACACAATGCACCACACCCCCATCAGACACCCAGCTCACCACACACCACTGACAGTACACAATGCACCACACCCCCATCAGACACCCAGCACACCGCACACCACCGACAGTACACAATGTACCACACCCCCATCAGACACCCAGTACATCGCACACCACTGACAGTGCACAATGTACCACACCCCCATCAGACACCCAGCACACCGCACACCACTGACAGTACACAATGTACCACACCCCCATCAGGGACACAGCACACCGCACACCACTGACAGTACACAATGTACCACACCCCCATCAGGCACCCAGCACACCACACACCACTGTCAGTACACAATGTACCACACCCCCATCAGACACCCAGCACACCGCACAACACTGACAGTACACAATGTACCACACCCCCATCAGACACCCAGCACACCGCACAACACTGACAGTACACAATGTACCACACCCCCATCAGACACCCAGCACACCGCACACCACTGACAGTACACAATGTACCACACCCCCATCAGGCACCCAGCACACCGCACACCACTGACAGTACACAATGTACCACACCCCCATCAGACACCCAGCACACCGCACACCACTGACAGTACACAATGTACCACACCCGCATCAGACACCCAGCACACCGCACACCACTGACAGTACGCAATGTACCACACCCCCATCAGACACCCAGCACACCGCACACCACTGACAGTACACAATGTACCACACCCCCATCAGGCACCCAGCACACCGCACACCACTGACAGTGCACAATGTACCACACCCCCATCACACACTCAGCACACCGCACACCACTGTCAGTACACAATGTACCACACCCCTATCAGACACCCAGCTGACCACACACCACTGACAGTACACAATGTACCACACCCCCATCAGACACCCAGCACACCGCACACCACTGACAGTACACAATGTACCACAGCCCCATCAGACACCCAGCACACCACACACCACTGACAGTACACAATGTACCACACCCCCATCAGACACCCAGCACACCGCACACCACTGACAGTACACAATGTACCACACCCCCATCAGACACCCAGCACACCGCACACCACTGACAGTACACAATGTACCACACCCCCATCAGGCACCCAGCACACCGCACACCACTGACAGTACACAATGCACCACACCCCCATCAGGCACCCAGCACACCGCACACCACTGTCAGTACACAATGTACCACACCCCTATCAGACACCCAGCTGACCACACACCACTGACAGTACACAATGTACCACAGCCCCATCAGACACCTAGCACACCGCACACCACTGACAGTACACAATGTGCCACACCCCCAACAGGCACCCAGCACAACGCACACCACTGACAGTACACAATGTACCACACCCCCATCAGGCACCCAGCACACCGCACACCACTGACAGTACACAATGTACCACACCCCCATCAGGCACCCAGCACACCGCACACCACTGACAGTACACAATGTACCACACCCCCATCAGACACCCAGCACACCGCACACCACTGACAGTACACAATGTACCACACCCCCATCAGACACCCAGCACACCGCACACCACTGACAGTACACAATGTACCACACCCCCATCAGGCACCCAGCACACCGCACACCACTGACAGTTCACAATGTACCACACCCCCATCAGACACCCAGCACACCGCACACCACTGACAGTACACAATGTACCACATCCCCATCAGACACCCAGCACACCGCACACCACTGACAGTACACAATGTACCACACCCCCATCAGACACCCAGCACACCGCAAACCACTGACAGTACACAATGTACCACAGCCCCATCAGACACCCAGCACACCACACACCACTGACAGTCCACAATGTACCACACCCCCATCAGGCACCCAGCACAACGCACACCACTGACAGTACACAATGTACCACAGCCCCATCAGGCACCCAGCACAACGCACACCACTGACAGTACACAATGTACCACACCCCCATCAAACACCCAGCACACCGCACACCACTGACAGTACACAATGTACCACACCCCCATCAGGCACCCAGCACGCCGCACACCACTGACAGTACACAATGTACCACACCCCCATCAGGCACCCAGCACACCGCACACCACTGACAGTACACAATGCACCCCCCCCCCGTCAGGCACCCAGCACACCGCACACCACTGACAGTACACAATGTACCACACCCCCATCAGGCACCCAGCACACCGCACACCACTGACAGTACACAATGTACCTCACCCCCATCAGACACCCAACACACCGCACACCACTGACAGTACACAATGTGCCACAGCCCCATCAGACACCCAGCACACCGCACACCACTGACAGTGCACAATGTACCACTCCCCCATCAGACACCCAGCACACCGCACACCACTGACAGTACACAATGTACCACAGCCCCATCAGACACCCAGCACACCGCACACCACTGACATTACACAATGTACCACACCCCCATCAGACACCCAGCTCACCACACACCACTGACAGTACACAATGTACCACACCCCCATCAGACACACAGCACACCGCACACCACTGACAGTACACAATGTACCACAGCCCCATCAGACACCCAGCACACCACACACCACTGACAGTACACAATGTACCACAGCCCCATCAGGCACACAGCACACCACACACCACTGACAGTACACAATGTACCACACCCCCATCAGACACCCAGCACACCGCACACCACTGACAGTACACAATGTACCACAACCCCATCAGACACCCAGCACACCGCACACCACTGACAGTACACAATGTACCACAGCCCCATCAGGCACCCAGCTCACCACACACCACTGACAGTACACAATGTACCACACCCCCATCAGGCACCCAGCACACCACACACCACTGACAGTACACAATGTACCACACCCCGCATCAGACACCCAGCACACGGCACACCATTGACAGTACACAATGTACCACAGCCCCATGAGACACCCAGCTCACCGCACACCACTGACAGTACACAATGCACCACACCCCCCATCAGACACCCAGCTCACCACACACCACTGACAGTACACAATGTACCACACCCCCATCAGACACCCAGCACACCACACACCACTGACAGTACACAATGCACCACAGCCCCATCAGACACCCAGCACACCGCACACCACTGACAGTACACAATGTACCACATCCCCATCAGGCACCCAGCACACCGCACACCACTGACAGTACACAATGTACCACACCCCCATCAGGCACCCAGCTCACCACACACCACTGACAGTACACAATGTACCTCACCCCCATCAGGCACCCAGCACACCGCACACCACTGACAGTACACAATGCACCACACCCCCATCAGACACCCAGCACACCACACACCACTGACAGTACACAATGTACCACACCCCCATCAGGCACCCAGCTCACCACACACCACTGACAGTACACAATGTACCACATCCCCATCAGGCACCCAGCACACCGCACACCACTGACAGTACACAATGTACCACACCCCCATCAGGCACCCAGCTCACCACACACCACTGACAGTACACAATGTACCTCACCCCCATCAGGCACCCAGCACACCGCACACCACTGGCAGTACACAATGTACCACATCCCCATCAGGCACCCAGCACACCGCACACCACTGACAGTACACAATGTACCACACCCCCATCAGGCACCCAGCACACCACACACCACTGACAGTACACAATGTACCACACACCCATCAGACACCCAGCACACCACACACCACTGACAGTACACAATGTACCAAAGCCCCATCAGACACCCAGCTCACCACACACCACTGACAGTACACAATGTACCACAGCCCCATCAGGCACCCAGCACAACGCACACCACTGACAGTACACAATGTACCACAGCCCCATCAGACACCCAGCACACCGCACACCACTGACAGTACACAATGTACCACATCCCCATCAGACACCCAGCACACCGCACACCACTGACAGTACACAATGTACCACACCCCCTTCAGGCACCCAGCACAACGCACACCACTGCCAGTACACAATGTACCACACCCCCATCAGGCACCCAGCACAACGCACACCACTGACAGTACACAATGTACCACACCCCCATCAGGCACCCAGCACACCGCACACCACTGACAGTACACAATGTACCACACCCCCATCAGACACCCAGCACACCGCAAACCACTGACAGTACACAATGTACCACAGCCCCATCAGACACCCAGCACACCACACACCACTGACAGTCCACAATGTACCACACCCCCATCAGGCACCCAGCACAACGCACACCACTGACAGTACACAATGTACCACAGCCCCATCAGGCACCCAGCACAACGCACACCACTGACAGTACACAATGTACCACACCCCCATCAAACACCCAGAGCACCGCACACCACTGACAGTACACAATGTACCACACCCCCATCAGGCACCCAGCACACCGCACACCACTGACAGTACACAATGTACCTCACCCCCATCAGACACCCAACACACCGCACACCACTGACAGTACACAATGTACCACACCCCCATCAGGCACCCAGCACACCGCACACCACTGACAGTACACAATGTACCACACCCCCATCAGGCACCCAGCACACCGCACACCACTGACAGTACACAATGTACCTCACCCCCATCAGACACCCAACACACCGCACACCACTGACAGTACACAATGTGCCACAGCCCCATCAGACACCCAGCACACCGCACACCACTGACAGTGCACAATGTACCACTCCCCCATCAGACACCCAGCACACCGCACACCACTGACAGTACACAATGTACCACAGCCCCATCAGACACCCAGCACACCGCACACCACTGACATTACACAATGTACCACAGCCCCATCAGACACCCAGCACACCGCAAACCACTGACAGTATACAATGTACCACACCCCCATCAGGCACCCAGCACACCACACACCACTGACAGTACACAATGTACCACAGTCCCATCAGACACCCAGCACACCGCACACCACTGACAGTACACAATGTACCACACCCCCATCAGACACCCAGCACACCGCACACCACTGACAGTACACAATGTACCACATCCCCATCAGACACCCAGCTCACCACACACCACTGACAGTACACAATGTACCACAACCCCATCAGACACCCAGCACACCGCACACCACTGACAGTACACAATGTACCACACCCCCATCAGACACCCAGCACACCGCACACCACTGACAGTACACAATGTACCACACCCCCATCAGACACCCAGCACACCGCACACCACTGACAGTACACAATGTTCCACAGCCCCATCAGACACCCAGCACACCACACACCACTGACAGTACACAATGTACCACACCCCCATCAGACACCCAGCACACCACACACCACTGACAGTACACAATGTACCACACCCCCATCAGACACCCAGCACACCACACACCACTGACAGTACACAATGTACCACAGCCCCATCAGGCACCCAGCTCACCACACACCACTGACAGTACACAATGTACCTCACCCCCATCAGACACCCAGCTCACCACACACCACTGACAGTACACAATGTACCTCACCCCCATCAGGCACCCAGCTCACCACACACCACTGACAGTACACAATGTACCACACACCATCAGACACCCAGCACTCCACACACCACTGACAGTACACAATGTACCACAACCCCATCAGACACCCAGCACACCACACACCACTGACAGTACACAATGTACCACAGCCCCATCAGACACCCAGCACACCGCACACCACTGACAGTACACAATGTACCTCACCCCCATCAGGCACCCAGCTCACCACACACCACTGACAGTACACAATGTACCACACACCATCAGACACCCAGCACTCCACACACCACTGACAGTACACAATGTACCACAACCCCATCAGACACCCAGCACACCACACACCACTGACAGTACACAATGTACCACAGCCCCATCAGACACCCAGCTCACCACACACCACTGACAGTACACAATGTTCCACAGCCCCATCAGGGACACAGCACACCGCACACCACTGACTGTACACAATGTACCACACCCCCATCAGGCACCCAGCACACCACACACCACTGACAGTACACAATGTACCACACCCCGCATCAGACACCCAGCACACGGCACACCATTGACAGTACACAATGTACCACAGCCCCATGAGACACCCAGCTCACCGCACACCACTGACAGTACACAATGCACCACACCCCCCATCAGACACCCAGCTCACCACACACCACTGACAGTACACAATGTACCACACCCCCATCAGGCACCCAGCACACCGCACACCACTGACAGTACACAATGCACCACACCCCCATCAGACACCCAGCACACCACACACCACTGACAGTACACAATGTACCACACCCCCATCAGGCACCCAGCTCACCACACACCACTGACAGTACACAATGTACCACATCCCCATCAGGCACCCAGCACACCGCACACCACTGACAGTACACAATGTACCACACCCCCATCAGGCACCCAGCTCACCACACACCACTGACAGTACACAATGTACCACACCCCCATCAGACACCCAGCACACCACACACCACTGACAGTACATAATGTACCACACCCCCATCAGGCACCCAGCACACCGCACACCACTGACAGTACACAATGTACCACACCCCCATCAGGCACCCAGCACACCACACACCACTGACAGTACACAATGTACCACACACCCATCAGACACCCAGCACACCACACACCACTGACAGTACACAATTACCACACCCCCATCAGACACCCAGCACACCGCACACCACTGACAGTACACAATGTACCAAAGCCCCATCAGACACCCAGCTCACCACACACCACTGACAGTACACAATGTACCACAGCCCCATCAGGCACCCAGCACAACGCACACCACTGACAGTACACAATGTACCACAGCCCCATCAGGCACCCAGCACACCGCACACCACTGACAGTACACAATGTACCACAGCCCCATCAGGCACCCAGCACAACGCACACCACTGAGAGTACACAATGTACCACACCCCCATCAGGCACCCAGCACACCACACACCACTGACAGTACACAATGTACCACACCCCCATCAGACACCCAGCACACCGCACACCACTGACAGTACACAATGTACCACACCCCCATCAGACACCCAGCACACCGCACACCACTGACAGTACACAATGTACCACAGCCCCATCAGACACCCAGCTCACCGCACACCACTGACAGTACACAATGTACCACACCCCCATCAGACACCCAGCACACCGCACACCACTGTCAGTACACAATGTACCACACCCCCATCAGACACCCAGCACACCACACACCACTGACAGTACACAATGTACCACACCCCCATCAGACACCCAGCACACCACACACCACTGACAGTACACAATGTACCACAGCCCCAACCGACACCCAGCACACCGCACACCACTGACAGTACACAATGTACCACAGCCCCATCAGACACCCAGCACACCACACACCACTGACAGTACACAATGTACCACACACCCATCAGACACCCAGCACACCACACACCACTGACAGTACACAATGTACCACAGCCCCATCAGACACCCAGCACACCGCACACCACTGACAGTTCACAATGTACCTCACCCCCATCAGACACTCAGCACACCGCACACCACTGACAGTACACAATGTACCACACCCCCATCAGACACCCAGCACACCGCACACCACTGACAGTACACAATGTACCACACCCCCATCAGACACCCAGCTCACCACACACCACTGACAGTACACAATGTACCACACCCCCATCAGACACCCAGCTCACCGCACACCACTGTCAGTACACAATGTACCACACCCCTATCAGGCACCCAGCTCACCACACACCACTGACAGTACACAATGTACCACAGCCCCATCAGACACCCAGCTCACCGCACACCACTGACAGTACACAATGCACCACACCCCCATCAGACACCCAGCACACCGCACACCACTGACAGTACACAATGTACCACAGCCCCATCAGACACCCAGCACACCACACACCACTGACAGTACACAATGTACCACACCCCCATCAGACACCCAGCACACCGCACACCACTGACAGTACACAATGTACCACAGCCCCATCAGGCACCCAGCACACCGCACACCACTGACAGTACACAATGTACCACACCCCCATCAGACACCCAGCACACCACACTCCACTGACAGTACACAATGTACCACACCCCCATCAGACACCCAGCACACCGCACACCACTGACAGTACACAATGTACCACACCCCATTCAGACACCCAGCACACCGCACACCACTGATAGTACACAATGTACCACACCCCATTCAGACACCCAGCACACCGCACTCCACTGACAGTACACAATGTACCACACCCCCATCAGACACCCAGCACACCGCACACCACTGATAGTACACAATGTACCACACCCTCATCAGACACCCAGCACACCGCACACCACTGACAGTACACAATGTACCACACCCCCATCAGGCACCCAGCACACCGCACACCACTGACAGTACACAATGTACCTCAGCCCCATCAGACACCCAGCACACCGCACACCACTGACAGTACACAATGTACCACACCCCCATCAGGCACCCAGCACACCGCACACCACTGTCAGTACACAATGTACCACAGCCCCATCAGGCACCCAGCTCACCACACACCACTGGCAGTACACAATGTACCACACCCCCATCAGACACCCAGCACACCGCACACCACTGACAGTACACAATGTACCACACCCCCATCAGACACCCAGCACACCACACACCACTGACAGTACACAATGTACCACACCCCCATCAGACACCCAGCACACCGCACACCACTGACAGTACACAATGTACCACACCCCCATCAGGCACCCAGCACACCACACACCACTGACAGTACATAATGTACCACAGCCCCATCAGACACCCAGCACACCGCACACCACTGACAGTGCACAATGTACCACACACCCATCAGACACCCAGCACACCACACACCACTGACAGTACACAATGTACCACACCCCCATCAGGCACCCAGCACACCGCACACCACTGACAGTACATAATGTACCACACCCCCATCAGACACCCAGCACACCGCACACCACTGACAGTACACAATGTACCACACCCCCATCAGGCACCCAGCTCACCACACACCACTGACAGTACACAATGTACCTCACCCCCATCAGGCACCCAGCACACCGCACACCACTGACAGTACACAATGCACCACACCCCCATCAGACACCCAGCACACCACACACCACTGACAGTACACAATGTACCACAGCCCCATCAGACACCCAGCACACCACACACCACTGACAGTACACAATGTACCACACCCCCATCAGGCACCCAGCTCACCACACACCACTGACAGTACACAATGTACCACATCCCCATCAGGCACCCAGCACACCGCACACCACTGACAGTACACAATGTACCACACCCCCATCAGGCACCCAGCTCACCACACACCACTGACAGTACACAATGTACCTCACCCCCATCAGGCACCCAGCACACCGCACACCACTGGCAGTACACAATGTACCACATCCCCATCAGGCACCCAGCACACCGCACACCACTGACAGTACACAATGTACCACACCCCCATCAGGCACCCAGCACACCACACACCACTGACAGTACACAATGTACCACACACCCATCAGACACCCAGCACACCACACACCACTGACAGTACACAATGTACCAAAGCCCCATCAGACACCCAGCTCACCACACACCACTGACAGTACACAATGTACCACAGCCCCATCAGGCACCCAGCACAACGCACACCACTGACAGTACACAATGTACCACAGCCCCATCAGGCACCCAGCACACCGCACACCACTGACAGTACACAATGTACCACAGCCCCATCAGACACCCAGCACACCGCACACCACTGACATTACACAATGTACCACAGCCCCATCAGGCACCCAGCACAACGCACACCACTGACAGTACACAATGTACCACAGCCCCATCAGACACCCAGCACACCGCACACCACTGACAGTACACAATGTACCACACCCCCATCAGGCACCCAGCACACCACACACCACTGACAGTACACAATGTACCACACCCCGATCAGACACCCAGCACACCGCACACCACTGACAGTACACAATGTACCACACCCCCATCAGACACCCAGCACACCGCACACCACTGACAGTACACAATGTACCACAGCCCCATCAGACACCCAGCTCACCGCACACCACTGACAGTACACAATGTACCACACCCCCATCAGACACCCAGCACACCACACACCACTGACAGTACACAATGTACCACACCCCCATCAGACACCCAGCACACCACACACCACTGACAGTACACAATGTACCACAGCCCCAACCGACACCCAGCACACCGCACACCACTGACAGTACACAATGTACCACAGCCCCATCAGACACCCAGCACACCACACACCACTGACAGTACACAATGTACCACACACCCATCAGACACCCAGCACACCACACACCACTGACAGTACACAATGTACCACAGCCCCATCAGACACCCAGCACACCACACTCCACTGACAGTACACAATGTACCACACCCCCATCAGACACCCAGCACACCGCACACCACTGACAGTACACAATGTACCACACCCCGATCAGACACCCAGCACACCACACACCACTGACAGTACACAATGTACCACACCCCCATCAGACACCCAGCACACCGCACACCACTGACAGTACACAATGTACCACAGCCCCATCAGGCACCCAGCACACCGCACACCACTGACAGTACACAATGTACCACAGTCCCATCAGACAGCCAGCACACCACACTCCACTGACAGTACACAATGTACCACACCCCCATCAGACACCCAGCACACCACACACCACTGACAGTACACAATGTACCACAGCCCCATCAGGCACCCAGCTCACCGCTCACCACTGACAGTACACAATGTACCACACCCCCATCAGACACCCAGCACACCACACACCACTGACAGTACACAATGTACCACACCCCCATCAGACACCCAGCACACCGCACACCACTGAAAGTACACAATGTACCACACCCCCATCAGACACCCAGCACACCACACACCACTGACAGTACACAATGTACCACAGCCCCATCAGACACCCAGCACACCACACACCAATGACAGTACACAATGTACCACACCCCCATCAGACACCCAGCACACCACACACCATTGACAGTGCACAATGTACCACACACCCATCAGACACCCAGCACACCGCACACCACTGAGAGTACACAATGTACCACACCCCCATCAGACACCCAGCACACCGCACACCACTGACAGTACACAATGTACCACACCCCATCAGACACCCAGCACACCGCACACCACTGAGAGTACACAATGTACCACACCCCCATCAGACACCCAGCACACCGCACACCACTGACAGTACACAATGTACCACACCCCCATCAGACACCCAGCACACCGCACACCACTGACAGTACACAATGTACCACACCCCCATCAGACACCCAGCACACCGCACACCACTGACAGTACACAATGTACCACACCCCATCAGACACCCAGCACACCGCACACCACTGACAGTACACAATGTACCACAGCCCGATCAGACACCCAGCACACCGCACACCACTGACAGTACACAATGTACCACACCCCCATCAGACACCCAGCTCACCACACACCACTGACAGTACACAATGTACCACACCCCCATCAGACACCCAGCTCACCGCACACCACTGTCAGTACACAATGTACCACACCCCTATCAGGCACCCAGCTCACCACACACCACTGACAGTACACAATGTACCACAGCCCCATCAGACACCCAGCTCACCGCACACCACTGACAGTACACAATGCACCACACCCCCATCAGACACCCAGCACACCGCACACCACTGACAGTACACAATGTACCACAGCCCCATCAGACACCCAGCACACCACACACCACTGACAGTACACAATGTACCACACCCCCATCAGACACCCAGCACACCGCACACCA
Source organism: Scyliorhinus torazame (assembly GCF_047496885.1). NCBI lineage: Eukaryota > Metazoa > Chordata > Chondrichthyes > Carcharhiniformes > Scyliorhinidae > Scyliorhinus > Scyliorhinus torazame. The sequence continues at coordinate 66,384 of NW_027308496.1, read as the reverse complement.
CTGACAGTACACAATGTACCACAGCCCCATCAGGCACCCAGCACACCGCACACCACTGACAGTACACAATGTACCACACCCCCATCAGACACCCAGCACACCACACTCCACTGACAGTACACAATGTACCACACCCCCATCAGACACCCAGCACACCACACACCACTGACAGTACACAATGTACCACACCCCATTCAGACACCCAGCACACCACAATCCACTGACAGTACACAATGTACCACACCCCCATCAGGCACCCAGCACACCGCACACCACTGTCAGTACACAATGTACCACAGCCCCATCAGGCACCCAGCTCACCACACACCACTGGCAGTACACAATGTACCACACCCCCATCAGACACCCAGCACACCGCACACCACTGACAGTACACAATGTACCACACCCCCATCAGACACCCAGCACACCACACACCACTGACAGTACACAATGTACCACAGCCCCATCAGACACCCAGCACACCACACACCACTGACAGTACACAATGTACCACACCGCCATCAGACACCCAGCACACCACACAACACTGACAGTACACAATGTACCACACCCCCATCAGACACCCAGCACACCACACACCACTGACAGTGCACAATGTACCACACACCCATCAGACACCCAGCACACCACACACCACTGACAGTACACAATGTACCACAGCCCCATCAGACACCCAGCACACCGCACACCACTGAGAGTGCACAATGTACCACACACCCATCAGACACCCAGCACACCACACACCACTGACAGTACACAATGTACCACACCCCCATCAGGCACCCAGCACACCGCACACCACTGACAGTACATAATGTACCACACCCCCATCAGACACCCAGCACACCGCACACCACTGACAGTACACAATGTACCACACCCCCATCAGGCACCCAGCACACCGCACATCACTGACAGTACACAATGTACCACACCCCCATCAGACACCCAGCACACCACACACCACTGACAGTACACAATGTACCACACCCCCATCAGACACCCAGCACACCGCACGCCACTGACAGTACACATTGTACCAGAACCCCATCAGACACCCAGCACACCGCACACCACTGACAGTACACAATGTACCACACCCACATCAGGCACCCAGCACACCGCACATCACTGACAGTACACAATGTACCACACCCCCATCAGACACCCAGCAAACCGCACACCACTGACAGTACACAATGTACCACACCCTCATCAGGCACCCAGCTCACCGCACACCACTGACAGTACACAATGTACCACACCCCCATCAGACACCCAGCACACCGCACACCACTGACAGTACACAATGTACCACACCCCCATCAGACACCCAGCACACCACACACCACTGACAGTACACAATGTACCACACCCCCATCAGGCACCCAGCACACCGCACACCACTGACAGTACACAATGTACCACACCCCCATCAGACACCCAGCACAACACACACCACTGACAGTACACAATGTACCACACCCCCATCAGACACCCAGCACACCGCACACCACTGACAGTACACAATGTACCACACCCCCATCAGACACCCAGCACACCGCACACCACTGACAGTACACAATGTACCACACCCCCATCAGACACCCAGCACACCTCACACCACTGACAGTACACAATGTACCACAGCCCCATCAGACACCCAGCACACCGCAGACCACTGACAGTACACAATGTACCACAGCCCCATCAGACACACAGCACACCGCACACCACTGACAGTACACAATGTACCACACCCCCATCAGACACCCAGCACACCACACACCACTGACAGTACACAATGTACCACAGCCCCATCAGACACCCAGCACACCGCAGACCACTGACAGTACACAATTTACCACACCCCCATCAGACACGCAGCACACCGCACACCACTGACAGTACACAATGTACCACACCCCCATCAGACACCCAGCACACCGCACACCACTGACAGTACACAAAGTACCACAGCCCCATCAGACACCCAGCACACCACACACCACTGACAGTACACAATGTACCACACCGTCATCAGGCACCCAGCACACCGCACACCACTGACAGTACACAATGTACCACAGCCCCATCAGACACCCAGCACACCGCACACCACTGACAGTACACCATGTACCACACCCCCATCAGACACCTAGCACACCACACACCACTGACAGTCCACAATGTACCACACCCCTATCAGGCACCCAGCTCACCACACACCACTGACAGTACACAATGTACCACACCCCCATCAGACACCTAGCACACCGCACACCACTGATAGTACACAATGTACCACACCCCCATCAGACACCCAGCACACCGCACACCACTGACAGTACACAATGTTCCACAGCCCCATCAGACACCCAGCACACCACACACCACTGACAGTACACAATGTTCCACAGCCCCATCAGGGACACAGCACACCGCACACCACTGACAGTACACAATGTACCACACCCCCATCAGACACCCAGCACACCACACACCACTGACAGTACACAATTTACCACACCCCCATCAGACACCCAGCACACCGCACACCACTGACAGTACACAATGTACCACACCCCCATCAGGCACCCAGCACACCGCACACCACTGACAGTACACAATGTACCACACCCCCATCAGACGCCCAGCACACCGCACACCACTGACAGTACACAATGTACCACACCCCCATCAGACACCCAGCACACCACACACCACTGACAGTACACAATGTACCACACCCCCATCAGACACCCAGCACACCGCACACCACTGACAGTACACAATGTACCACACCCCCATCAGACACCCAGCACACCGCACACCACTGACAGTGCACAATGTACCACACCCCCATCAGACACCCAGCACACCACACACCACTGACAGTACACAATGTACCACACCCCCATCAGACACTCAGCACACCACACACCACTGACAGTACACAATGTTCCACACCCCCATCAGACACCCAGCACACCGCACACCACTGACAGTACACAATGTACCACACCCCCATCAGACACCCAGCACACCGCACACCACTGACAGTGCACAATGTACCACACCCCCATCAGACACCCAGCACACCACACACCACTGACAGTACACAATGTACCACACCCCCATCAGACACTCAGCACACCACACACCACTGACAGTACACAATGTTCCACACCCCCATCAGACACCCAGCACACCGCACACCACTGACAGTACACAATGTAACACACCCCCATCAGGCACCCAGCTCACCACACACCACTGACAGTACACAATGTGCCACACCCCCATCAGACACTCAGCACACCACACACCACTGACAGTACACAATGTACCACACCCCCATCAGGCACCCAGCACACCGCACACCACTGACAGTACACAATGTACCACAGCCCCATCAGACACCCAGCACACCGCACACCACTGACAGTACACAATGTACCTCAGCCCCATCAGACACCCAGCACACCGCACACCACTGACAGTACACAATGTACCTCAGCCCCATCAGACACCCAGCACACCCCACACCACTGACAGTACACAATGTACCACAGCCCCATCAGACACCCAGCACACCGCACACCACTGACAGTACACAATTTCCCACAGCCCCATCAGGCACCCAGCACACCACACACCACTGTCAGTACACAATGTACCACACCCCCATCAGACACCCAGCACACCGCACACCACTGACAGTACACAATGTACCACACCCCCATCAGACACCCAGCACACCACACACCACTGACAGTACACAATGTACCACACCCCCATCAGACACCCAGCACACCACACACCACTGACAGTACACAATGTACCACACCCCCATCAGACACCCAGCACACAACACACCACTGACAGTACACAATGTCCCACAGCCCCATCAGGCACCCAGCACACCACACACCACTGACAGTACACAATGTACCACACACCCATCAGACACCCAGCACACCCCACACCACTGACAGTACACAATGTACCACACCCCCATCAGACACCCAGCACACCGCACACCACTGACACTACACAATGTACCACACCCCCATCAGACACCCAGCACACCGCACACCACTGACACTACACAATGTTCCACACCCCCTTCAGGTACCCAGCACCCCGCACACCACTGACAGTACACAATGTACCACACCCACATCAGACACCCAGCACACCACACACCACTGACAGTACACAATGTACCACACCCCCATCAGGCACCCAGCACACCACACACCACTGACAGTACACAATGTACCACACCCCCATCAGATACCCAGCACACCGCACACCACTGACAGTACACAATGTAGCACAGCCCCATCAGACACCCAGCACACCGCTCACCACTGACAGTACACAATGTACCACACCCCCATCAGGCACACAGCCCACTGCACACCACTGACAGTACACAATGTACCACAGCCCCAACAGACACCCAGCACACCACACACCACTGACAGAACACAATGTACCACACCCCCATCAGACACCCAGCACACCGCACACCACTGTCAGTACACAATGTACCACACCCCCATCAGACACCCAGCACACCGCACACCACTGACAGAACACAATGTACAACACCCCCATCAGACACCCAGCACACCGCACACCACTGACAGTACACAATGTACCACACCCCCATCAGACACCCAGCACACCACACACCACTGACAGTACACAATGTACCACACCCCCATCAGGGACACAGCCCACTGCACACCACTGTCAGTACACAATGTACCATTCCGCCATCAGACACCCAGCACACCGCACACCACTGACAGTACACAATGTACCACACCCCCATCAGGGACACAGCCCACTGCACACCACTGTCAGTACACAATGTACCATTCCGCCATCAGACACCAAGCACACCGCACACCACTGACAGTACACAATGTACCATCCCTCCATCAGACACCCAGCACACCGCACACCACTGACAGTACTCAATGTAACACACCCCCATCAGGCACTCAGCACACCACACACCACTGACAGTACACAATGTACCACAGCCCCAACATGCACCCAGCACACCACACACCACTGACAGTACACAATGTACCACACCCCCATCAGACACCCAGCACACCGCACACCACTGACAGTACACAATGTACCACACCCCCATCAGGCACCCAGCACACCGCACACCACTGACCGTACACAATGTACCACAGCCCCATCAGACACCCAGCACACCACTGACAGTACACAATGTACCACACCCCCATCAGACACCCAGCACACCGCACACCACTGACCGTACACAATGTACCACAGCCCCATCAGACACCCAGCACACCACTGACAGTACACAATGTACCACACCCCCATCAGACACCCAGCACACCGCACACCACTGACAGTACACAATGTACCACACCCCCATCAGACACCCAGCACACCGCACACCACTGACAGTACACAATGTACCACACCCCCATCAGACACCCAGCACACCGCACACCACTGACAGTACACAATGTACCACACCCCCATCAGACACCCAGCACACCGCACACCACTGACCGTACACAATGTACCACACCCCCATCAGACACTCAGCACACCACACACCACTGACAGTACACAATTTACCACATCCCCATCAGACACCCAGCACACCACATACCACTGTCAGTACACAATGCACCACACCCCCATCAGACACCCAGCACACCGCACACCACTGACAGTACACAATGTTCCACAGCCCCATCAGGGACACAGCACACCGCACACCACTGACAGTACACAATGTTCCACACCCCCATCAGACACCCAGCACACCACACACCACTGTCAGTACACAATGCACCACACCCCCATCAGACACCCAGCACACCGCACACCACTGACAGTACACAATGCACCACACCCCCATCAGACACCCAGCACACCGCACACCACTGACAGTGCACAATGTACCACACCCCCATCAGACACCCAGCACACCGCACACCACTGACAGTACACAATGTACCACAGCCCCATCAGACACCCAGCACACCGCACACCACTGACATTACACAATGTACCACAGCCCCATCAGACACCCAGCACATCGCAAACCACTGACAGTACACAATGTACCACAGCCCCAACCGACACCCAGCACACCGCACACCACTGACAGTACACAATGTACCACAGCCCCATCAGACACCCAGCACACCACACACCACTGACAGTACACAATGTACCACAGCCCCATCAGACACCCAGCACACCACACTCCACTGACAGTACACAATGTACCACACCCCCATCAGACACCCAGCACACCACACACCACTGACAGTACACAATGTACCTCACCCCCATCAGACACCCAGCACACCGCACACCACTGACAGTACACAAAGTACCTCACCCCCATCAGTCACCCAGCACACCGCACACCACTGACAGTACACAATGTACCACAGCCCCATCAGACACCCAGCACACCGCACACCACTGACAGTACACAATGTACCACACCCCCATCAGACACCCAGCACACCGCACACCACTGACAGTACACAATGTACCACACCCCCATCAGACACCCAGCACTCCACACACCACTGACAGTACACAATGTACCACACCCCCATCAGACACCCAGCACACCGCGCACCACTGACAGTACACAATGTACCACACCCCCATCAGACACCCAGCACTCCACACACCACTGACAGTACACAATGTACCACACCCCCATCAGACACCCAGCACACCGCGCACCACTGACAGTACACAATGTACCACACCCACATCAGGCACCCAGCACACCGCACATCACTGACAGTACACAATGTACCACAGCCCCATCAGACACCCAGCACACCACACACCACTGACAGTACACAATGTACCACACCCCCATCAGACACCCAGCACACCACACACCACTGACAGTACACAATGTACCACACCCCCATCAGACACCCAGCAAACCGCACACCACTGACAGTACACAATGTACCACACCCCCATCAGACACCCAGCACACCGCACACCACTGACAGTACACAATGTACCACACCCCCATCAGGCACCCAGCACACCGCACACCACTGACAGTACACAATGTACCACACCCCCATCAGACACCCAGCACACCGCACACCACTGACAGTACACAATGTACCACACCCCCATCAGGCACCCAGCACACCGCACACCACTGACAGTACACAATGTACCACACCCCCATCAGGCACCCAGCACACCGCACACCACTGACAGTACACAATGTACCACACCCCCATCAGACACCCAGCACACCGCACACCACTGACAGTACACAATGTACCACACCCCCATCAGACACCCAGCACACCGCACACCACTGACAGTACACAATGTACCACACCCCCATCAGGCACCCAGCACACCGCACACCACTGACAGTACACAATGTACCACACCCCCATCAGACACCCAGCACAACACACACCACTGACAGTACACAATGTACCACACCCCCATCAGACACCCAGCACACCACACCACTGACAGTACACAATGTACCACACCCCCATCAGACACCCAGCACACCGCACACCACTGACAGTACACAATGTACCACACCCCCATCAGACACCCAGCACACCGCACACCACTGACAGTACACAATGTACCACACCCCCATCAGACACCCAGCACACCTCACACCACTGACACTACACAATGTACCACAGCCCCATCAGACACCCAGCACACCGCAGACCACTGACAGTACACAATGTACCACACCCCCATCAGACACCCAGCACACCGCACACCACTGACAGTACACAATGTACCACACCCCCATCAGACACCCAGCACACCGCACACCACTGACAGTACACAATGTACCACAGCCCCATCAGACACCCAGCACACCGCAGACCACTGACAGTACACAATTTACCACACCCCCATCAGACACGCAGCACACCGCACACCACTGACAGTACACAATGTACCACACCCCCATCAGACACCCAGCACACCGCACACCACTGACAGTACACAATGTACCACAGCCCCATCAGACACCCAGCACACCACACACCACTGACAGTACACAATGTACCACACCGTCATCAGGCACCCAGCACACCGCACACCACTGACAGTACACAATGTACCACAGCCCCATCAGACACCCAGCACACCACACACCACTGACAGTACACAATGTACCACACCCCCATCAGACACCTAGCACACCACACACCACTGACAGTCCACAATGTACCACAGCCCCATCAGACACCCAGCTCACCGCACACCACTGACAGTACACAATGTACCACACCCCCATCAGACACCTAGCACACCGCACACCACTGATAGTACACAATGTACCACACCCCCATCAGACACCCAGCACACCGCACACCACTGACAGTACACAATGTTTCACAGCCCCATCAGACACCCAGCACACCACACACCACTGACAGTACACAATGTTCCACAGCCCCATCAGGGACACAGCACACCGCACACCACTGACAGTACACAATGTACCACACCCCCATCAGACACCCAGCACACCACACACCACTGACAGTACACAATGTACCACACCCCCATCAGACACCCAGCACACCGCACACCACTGACAGTACACAATGTACCACACCCCCATCAGACACCCAGCACACCGCACACCACTGACAGTACACAATGTACCACACCCCCATCAGACACCCAGCACACCGCACACCACTGACAGTACACAATGTACCACACCCCCATCAGACACCCAGCACACCGCACACCACTGACAGTACACAATGTACCACACCCCCATCAGACACCCAGCACACCGCACACCACTGACAGTACACAATGTACCACACCCCCATCAGGCACCCAGCACACCGCACACCACTGACAGTACACAATGTACCACACCCCCATCAGCACCCAGCACACCACACACCACTGACAGTACAAAATGTACCACACCCCCATCAAACACCCAGTACACCAAACACCACTGACAGTACACAATGTGCCACAGACCCATCAGACACCCAGCACACCACACACCACTGACAGTACACAATGTACCACACCCCCATCAGGCACCCAGCACACCGCACACCACTGACAGTACACAATGTACCACACCCCCATTAGACACCCAGCACACCACACACCACTGACAGTACACAATGTACCACACCCCCATCAGACACTCAGCACACCACACACCACTGACAGTACACAATGTTCCACACCCCCATCAGACACCCAGCACACCACACACCACTGACAGTACACAATGTACCACACCCCCATCAGACACCCAGCTCACCACACACCACTGACAGTACACAATGTACCACACCCCCATCAGACACCCAGCACACCGCACACCACTGACAGTACACAATGTACCACACCCCCATCAGGCACCCAGCACACCGCACACCACTGACAGTACACAATGTACCACACCCCCATCAGGCACCCAGCTCACCACACACCACTGACAGTACACAATGTGCCACACCCCCATCAGACACTCAGCACACCACACACCACTGACAGTACACAATGTACCACACCCCCATCAGGCACCCAGCACACCGCACACCACTGACAGTACACAATGTACCACAGCCCCATCAGACACCCAGCACACCGCACACCACTGACAGTACACAATGTACCTCAGCTCCATCAGACACCCAGCACACCGCACACCACTGACAGTACACAATGTACCTCAGCCCCATCAGACACCCAGCACACCCCACACCACTGACAGTACACAATGTACCACAGCCCCATCAGACACCCAGCACACCGCACACCACTGACAGTACACAATTTCCCACAGCCCCATCAGGCACCCAGCACACCACACACCACTGTCAGTACACAATGTACCACACCCCCATCAGACACCCAGCACACCGCACACCACTGACAGTACACAATGTACCACACACCCATCAGGCACCCAGCACACCGCACACCACTGACAGTACACAATGTACCACACCCCCATCAGACACCCAGCACACCACACACCACTGACAGTACACAATGTACCACACCCCCATCAGACACCCAGCACACCGCACACCACTGACACTACACAATGTTCCACACCCCCATCAGGTACCCAGCACCCCGCACACCACTGACAGTACACAATGTACCACACCCCCATCAGACACCCAGCACACCGCACACCACTGACACTACACAATGTTCCACACCCCCATCAGGTACCCAGCACCCCGCACACCACTGACAGTACACAATGTACCACACCCCCATCAGATACCCAGCACACCGCACACCACTGACAGTACACAATGTAGCACAGCCCCATCAGACACCCAGCACACCGCTCACCACTGACAGTACACAATGTACCACACCCCCATCAGGCACACAGCCCACTGCACACCACTGACAGTACACAATGTACCACAGCCCCATCAGACACCCAGCACACCGCACACCACTGACAGTACACAATGTACCACACCCCCATCAGACACCCAGCACTCCACACACCACTGACAGTACACAATGTACCACACCCCCATCAGACACCCAGCACACCGCGCACCACTGACAGTACACAATGTACCACACCCCCATCAGACACCCAGCACTCCACACACCACTGACAGTACACAATGTACCACACCCCCATCAGACACCCAGCACACCGCACACCACTGACAGTTCACAATGTACCACATCCCCATCAGACACCCAGCACACCGCACACCACTGACAGTACACAATGTACCACACCCCCATCAGACACCCAGCACACCGCACACCACTGACAGTACACAATGTACCACAGCCCCATCAGGCACCCAGCACACCGCACATCACTGACAGTACACAATGTACCACAGCCCCATCAGACACCCAGCACACCACACACCACTGACAGTACACAATGTACCACACCCCCATCAGACACCCAGCACACCACACACCACTGACAGTACACAATGTACCACACCCCCATCAGACACCCAGCAAACCGCACACCACTGACAGTACACAATGTACCACACCCCCATCAGACACCCAGCACACCACACACCACTGACAGTACACAATGTACCACACCCACATCAGGCACCCAGCACACCGCACATCACTGACAGTACACAATGTACCACAGCCCCATCAGACACCCAGCACACCGCGCACCACTGACAGTACACAATGTACCACACCCACATCAGGCACCCAGCACACCGCACATCACTGACAGTACACAATGTACCACAGCCCCATCAGACACCCAGCACACCACACACCACTGACAGTACACAATGTACCACACCCCCATCAGACACCCAGCACACCACACACCACTGACAGTACACAATGTACCACACCCCCATCAGACACCCAGCAAACCGCACACCACTGACAGTACACAATGTACCACACCCCCATCAGACACCCAGCACACCACACACCACTGGCAGTACACAATGTACCACACCCCCATCAGACACCCAGCACACCGCACACCACTGACAGTACACAATGTACCACACCCTCATCAGACACCCAGCACACCGCACACCACTGACAGTACACAATGTACCACACCCCCATCAGACACCCAGCAGACCACACACCACAGACAGTACACAATGTACCAAACCCCCATCAGGCACCCAGCGCACCGCACACCACTGACAGTACACAATGTACCACACCCCCATCAGATACCCAGCACACCACACACCACTGACAGTTCACAATGTACCACACCCCCATCAGACACCCAGCACACCGCACACCACTGACAGTACACAATGTACCACACCCCCATCAGATACCCAGCACACCACACACCACTGACAGTTCACAATGTACCACACCCCCATCAGACACCCAGCACACCGCACACCACTGACAGTACATAATGTACCACACCCCCATCAGACATCCAGCACACCGCACACCTCTGACAGTACACAATGTACCACAGCCCCATCAGACACACAGCTCACCGCACACCACTGACAGTACACAATGTACCACACCCCCATCAGACACCCAGCACACCGCACACCACTGACAGTCCACAATGTACCACAGCCCCATCAGGCACCCAGCACACCGCACACTACTGACAGTACACAATGTACCACAGTCCCATCAGGCACCCAGGACACCACACACCACTGACAGTACACAATGTACCACACCCCCATCAGACACCCAGCACACCGCACACCACTGACAGTACACAATGTACCACTCCCCCATCAGGCACCCAGCTCACCACATACCACTGACAGAACACAATGTCCCACACCCCCATCAGACACCCACAACACCGCACACCACTGTCAGTACACAATGTACCACACCCCCTTCAGGCACCCAGCACACCGCACACCACTGACAGTACACAATGTACCACACCCCCATCAGGCACCCAGCTCACCACACACCACTGACAGAACACAATGTATCACACCCCCATCAGACACCCACAACACCGCACACCACTGACTGTACACAATGTACCACACACCCATCAAACACCAAGCACACCGCACACCACTGACAGTACACAATGTACCACACCCCCATCAGACACCCAGCACACCGCACACCACTGACAGTACACAATGTACCACACCCCCATCAGACACCCAGCACACCGCACACCACTGACAGTACACAATGAACCACAGCCCCATCAGACACCCAGCACAACGCACACCACTGACAGTACACAATGAACCACAGCCCCATCAGACACCCAGCACAACGCACACCACTGACAGTACACAATGAACCACAGCCCCATCAGACACCCAGCACAACGCACACCACTGACAGTACACAATGAACCACAGCCCCATCAGACACCCAGAACACCGCACACCACTGACAGTACACAATGGACCGCACCCCCATCAGACACCCAGCACACCGCACACCACTGACAGTACACAATGTACCACACCCCCATCAGATACCCAGCACACCACACACCACTGACAGTACACAATGTACCACACCCCCATCAGGCAGCCAGCTCACCGCACACCACTGACAGTACACAATGTACCACACCCCCATCAGACACCCAGGACACCGCACACCACTGACAGTACACAATGTACCACACCACCATCAGGTACCCAGCACACCGCACACCACTGACAGTACACAATGTACCACACCCCCATCAGACACCCAGCACACCGCACACCACTGTCAGTACACAATGTACCACACCCCCATCAGACACCCAGCACACCACACACCACTGACTGTACACAATGTACCACACCCCCATCAGACACCCAGCACACCGCACACCACTGTCAGTACACAATGTACCACACCCCCATCAGACACCCAGCACACCACACACCACTGACAGTACACAATGTACCACACCCCCATCAGGCACCCAGCAACCGCACACCACTGACAGTACACAATGTACCACACCCCCATCAGACACCCAGCACACCACACACCACTGGCAGTACACAATGTACCACAGCCCCATCAGACACCCAGCACACCGCACACCACTGACAGTACACAATGTGCCACAGCCCCATCAGACACCCAGCTCACCGTACACCACTGACAGAACACAATGTACCACACCCCCATCAGACACCCAGCACACCGCACACCACTGACAGTACACAATGTACCACACCCACATCAGGCACCCATCACACCGCACACCACTGACAGTACACAATGTACCACACCCCCATCAGACACCGAGCACACCGCACACCACTGACAGTACACAATGTACCACACACCCATCAGACACCCAGCACACCGCACACCACTGACAGTACACAATGTACCACAGTCCCATCAGGCACCCAGCACCCCGCACACCACTGACAGTACACAATGTACCACACTCCCATCAGACACCCAGCACACCGCACACCACTGACAGTACACAATGTACCACAGCCCCATCAGACACCCAGCACACCGCACACCACTGACAGTACACAATGTGCCACAGCCCCATCAGACACCCAGCTCACCGTACACCACTGACAGGACACAATGTACCACACCCCCATCAGAAACCGAGCACACCGCACACCACTGACAGGACACAATGTACCACACCCCCATCAGACACCCAGCACACCACACACCACTGACAGTACACAATGTACCACAGTCCCATCAGGCACCCAGGACACCACACACCACTGACAGTACACAATGTACCACACCCCCATCAGACACCCAGCACACCGCACACCACTTACAGTACACAATGTACCACACCCCCATCAGGCACCCAGCACACCGCACACCACTGACAGTACACAATGTACCACACCCCCATCAGGCACCCAGCACACCGCACACCACTGACAGTACACAATGTACCACTCCCCCATCAGGCACCCAGCTCACCACACACCACTGACAGAACACAATGTCCCACACCCCCATCAGACACCCACAACACCGCACACCACTGTCAGTACACAATGTACCACACCCCCTTCAGGCACCCAGCACACCGCACACCACTGACAGTACACAATGTACCACACCCCCATCAGGCACCCAGCTCACCACACACCACTGACAGAACACAATGTATCACACCCCCATCAGACACCCACAACACCGCACACCACTGACTGTACACAATGTACCACACACCCATCAAACACCAAGCACACCGCACACCACTGACAGTACACAATGTACCACACCCCCATCAGACACCCAGCACACCGCACACCACTGACAGTACACAATGTACCACACCCCCATCAGACACCCAGCACACCGCACACCACTGACAGTACACAATGTACCACAGCCCCATCAGACACCCAGCAAACCGCACACCACTGACAGTACACAATGTACCACAGCCCCATCAGGCACCCAGCACACCGCACACCACTGACAGTACACAATGTACCACAGCCCCATCAGACACCCAGCAAACCGCACACCACTGACAGTACACAATGTACCACAGCCCCATCAGGCACCCAGCACACCGCACACCACTGACAGGACACAATGTACCACACCCCCATCAGACACCCAGCACACCACACACCACTGACAGTACACAATGTACCACACCCCCATCAGACACGCAGCACACCACACACCACTGACAGTACACAATGTACCACAGCCCCATCAGACACCCAGCACACCGCACACCACTGACAGTACACAATGTACCACACCCCCATCAGACACCCAGGACACCGCACACCACTGACAGTACACAATGTACCACACCCCCATCAGGCACCCAGCACACCGCACACCACTGACAGTACACAATGTACCACACGCCCATCACGCACCCAGCACACCACACACCACTGACAGTACACAATGTACCACAGCCCCATCAGACACCCAGCACACCGCACACCACTGACAGTACACAATGTACCAAACCCCCATCAGACACACAGCACACCGCACACCACTGACAGTACACAATGTACCACACCCCAATCAGGCAGCCAGCACACCGCACACCACTGACAGTACACAGTGTACCAAACCCCCATCAGGCAGCCAGCTCACCGCACACCACTGACAGTACACAATGTACCACAGACCCATCAGACACCCAGCACACCACTGACAGTACACAATGTACCACACCCCCATCAGACACCCAGCACACCACTGACAGTACACAATGTACCACACCCCCATCAGGCAGCCAGCTCACCGCACACCACTGACAGTACACAATGTACCACACCCCCATCAGACACCCAGCACACCGCACACCACTGACAGTACACAATGTACCACACCCCCATCAGACACCCAGGACACCGCACACCACTGACAGTACACAATGTACCACACCCCCATCAGGTACCCAGCACACCGCACACCACTGACAGTACACAATGTACCACACCCCCATCAGACACCCAGCACACCGCACACCACTGACAGTACACAATGTACCTCACCCCCATCAGACACCCAGCACACCGCACACCACTGACAGTACACAATGTACCACACCCCCATCAGACACCCCGCACACCGCACACCACTGACAGTACACAATGTACCACACCCCCATCAGACACCCAGCACACTGCACTCCACTGACAGTACACAATGTACCACACCCCCATCAGACACCCAGCACACCGCACACCACTGTCAGTACACAATGTACCACATCCCCATCAGGTACCCAGCACACCGCACACCACTGACAGTACACAATGTACCACACCCCCATCAGGCACCCAGCAACCGCACACCACTGACAGTACACAATGTACCACACCCCCATCAGACACCCAGCACACCACACACCACTGGCAGTACACAATGTACCACACCCCCATCAGGTACCCAGCACACCGCACACCACTGACAGTACACAATGTACCACACCCCCATCAGGCACCCAGCAACCGCACACCACTGACAGTACACAATGTACCACACCCCCATCAGACACCCAGCACACCGCACACCACTGACAGTACACAATGTACCACACCCCCATCAGGGACCCAGCACACCGCACACCACTGACAGTACACAATGTACCACACCCCCATCAGGCACCCAGCAACCGCACACCACTGACAGTACACAATGTACCACACCCCCATCAGACACCCAGCACACCACACACCACTGGCAGTACACAATGTACCACAGCCCCATCAGACACCCAGCACACCGCACACCACTGACAGTGCACAATGTACCACACCCCCATCAGACACCCAGCACACCACACACCACTGGCAGTACACAATGTACCACAGCCCCATCAGACACCCAGCTCACCGTACACCACTGACAGTACACAATGTACCACAGCCCCATCAGACACCCAGCACACCGCACACCACTGACAGTACACAATGTACCACAGCCCCATCAGACACCCAGCACACCGCACACCACTGACAGTACACAATGTACCACAGCCCCATCAGACACCCAGCACACCACACACCACTGGCAGTACACAATGTGCCACAGCCCCATCAGACACCCAGCACACCGCACACCACTGACAGTACACAATGTGCCACAGCCCCATCAGACACCCAGCTCACCGTACACCACTGACAGGACACAATGTACCACACCCCCATCAGACACCGAGCACACCGCACACCACTGACAGTACACAATGTACCACACACCCATCAGACACCAAGCACACCGCACACCACTGACAGTACACAATGTACCACAGTCCCATCAGACACCCAGCACACCACACAACACTGACAGTACACAATGTACCACACCCCCATCAGACACCCAGCACACCGCACACCACTGACAGTACACAATGTACCACACCCCCATCAGGCACCCAGCACACCGCACACCACTGACAGTACACAATGTGCCACACCCACATCAGACACCCAGCACACCGCACACCACTGACAGTACACAATGTACCACACCCCCATCAGGCACCCAGCACCCCGCACACCACTGACAGTACACAATGTACCACACTCCCATCAGACACCCAGCACACCGCACACCACTGAAAGTACACAATGTACCACAGCCCCATCAGACACCCAGCACACCGCACACCACTGACAGTACACAATGTGCCACAGCCCCATCAGACACCCAGCTCACCGTACACCACTGACAGGACACAATGTACCACACCCCCATCAGAAACCGAGCACACCGCACACCACTGACAGGACACAATGTACCACACCCCCATCAGACACCCAGCTCACCGCACACCACTGACAGTACACAATGTACCACACCCCCATCAGACACCCAGCACACCGCACACCACTGACAGTACACAATGTACCACACCCCCATCAGACTCTCAGCACACCTCACACCACTGACAGTACACAATGTACCACACTCACATCAGACACCCAGCACACCGCACACCACTGACAGTACACAATGTACCACACCCACATCAGACACCCAGCACACCGCACACCACTGACAGTACACAATGTACCACACCCCCATCAGACACCCAGCACACCGCACACCTCTGACAGTACACAATGTACCACACCCCCATCAGACACCCAGCACACCGCACACCTCTGACAGTACACAATGTACCACACCCCCATCAGGGACACCCAGCACACCACACACCACTGACAGTACACAATGTACCACACCCCCATCAGACACCCAGCACACCGCACACCACTGACAGTACACAATGTACCACACCCCCATCAGACACACAGCACACCGCACACCACTGACAGTACACAATGTACCACACCCCCATGAGGCACCCAGGACACCACACACCACTGACAGTACACAATGTACCACACCCCCATCAGACACCCAGCACACCGCACACCACTGACAGTACACAATGTACCACACACCCATCAGACACCCAGCACACCGCACACCACTGACAGTACACAATGTACCACACCCCCAGCAGGCACCCAGCACACCGCACACCACTGACAGTACACAATGTACCACACCCCCATCAGGCACCCAGCTCACCACACACCACTGACAGAACACAATGTACCATACCCCCATCAGACACCCACAACACCGCACACCACTGACAGTACACAATGTACCACACCCCCATCAGACACCCAGCACACCGCACACCACTGACAGTACACAATGTGCCACACCCCCATCAGACACCCAGCACACCGCTCAACACTGACAGTACACAATGTACCACAGCCCCATCAGACACCCAGCACACCACACACCACTGACAGTACACAATGTACCACACCCCCATCAGGCACCCAGGTCACCGCACACCACTGACAGTACACAATGTACCACACCCATATCAGAAAACCAGCACAACGCACACCACTGACAGTACACAATGTACCACAGCCCCATCAGACACCCAGCACACCGCACACCACTGACAGTACACAATGTACCACACCCCCATCAGACACCCAGCACACCGCACACCACTGACAGTACACAAGGTACCACACCCCCATCAGACACCCAGCACACCGCACACCACTGACAGTACACAATGTTCCACACCCCCATCAGACACCCAGCACACCGCACACCACTGACAGTACACAATGTACCACACCCCCATCAGACACCCAGCACACCGCACACCACTGACAGTACACAATGTACCACACCCCCATCAGACACCCAGCACACCACACACCACTGACAGTACACAAGGTACCACACCCCCATCAGACACCCAGCACACCGCACACCACTGACTGTACACAATGTACCACACCCCCATCAGACACCCAGCACACCGCACACCACTGACAGTGCACAATATACCACAGCCCCATCAGACACCCAGCACACCGCACACCACTGACAGTACACAATGTACCACACCCCAATCAGACACCCAGCACACCGCACACCACTGACAGTGCACAATGTACCACAGCCCCATCAGACACCCAGCACACCGCACACCACTGACAGTTCACAATGTACCACAGCCCCATCAGACACCCAGCGCACCGCACACCACTGACAGTACACAATGTACGACATCCCCATCAGACACCCAGCACACCACACACCACTGACAGTACAAAATGTACCACAGCCCCATCAGACACCCAGCACACCACACACCACTGACAGTACACAATGTACCACACTCCCATCAGACACCCAGCACAGCGCACACCACTGACAGTACACAATGTACCACACTCCCATCAGACACCCAGCACACCGCACACCACTGACAGTACACAATGTACCACACCCCCATCAGGCACCCAGCACACCGCACACCACTGACAGTACACAATGTACCACACCCCCATCAGACACCCAGCACACCACACACCACTGACAGTACACAATGTACCACACTCCCATCAGACACCCAGCACACCGCACACAACTGACAGTACACAATGTACCACACCCCCATCAGACACCCAGCACACCACACACCACTGACAGTACACAATGTACCACAGCCCCATCAGACACCCAGCACACCGCACACCACTGACAGTACACAATGTACCACACCCCCATCAGACACCCAGCACACCGCACATCACTGACAGTACACAAAGTACCACACCCCCATCAGACACCCAGCACACCACACACCACTGACAGTACACAATGTACCTCATCCCCATCAGACACCCAGCACACCGCACACCACTGACAGTACACAGTGTACCACACCCCCATCAGGCACCCAGCACATCGCACACCACTGACAGTACACAATGTACCACACCCCCATCAGACACCCAGCACACCACACACCACTGACAGTACACAATGTACCACAGACCCATCAGACACCCAGCACACCGCACACCACTGACAGTACACAATGTACCACACCCCCATCAGACACCCAGCACACCGCACACCACTGACAGTACACAATGTACCACAGACCCATCAGACACCCAGCGCACCGCACACCACTGACAGTACACAATGTACCACACCCCCATCAGACACCCAGCACACCGCACACCACTGACAGTACACAATGTACCACACCCCTATCAGACACTCAGCACAACGCACACCACTGACAGTACACAATGTACCACACCCTCATCAGGCACCCAGCACACCACACACCACTGACAGTACACAATGTACCACACCCCCATCAGGCACCCAGCACACCACACACCACTGACAGTACACAATGTACCACACCCCCATCAGACACCCAGCGCACCTCACACCACTGACAGTACACAATGTACCACACCCCCATCAGACACCCAGCACACCGCACACCACTGACAGTACATAATGTACCACACCCCCATCAGACACCCAGCGCACCGCACACCACTGACAGTACACAATGTACCGCACCCCCATCAGACACCCAGCGCACCGCACACCACTGACAGTACACAATGTACCGCACCCCCATCAGACACCCAGCGCACCACACACCACTGACAGTACACAATGTACCACAGCCCCATCAGACACCCAGCTCACCACACACCACTGACAGTACACAATGTACCACACCCCCTTCAGACACACAGCACACCGCACACCACTGACAGTACACAATGTACCACACCCCCATCAGACACCCAGCACACCGCACACCACTGACAGTACACAATGTACCACAGCCCCATCAGACACCCAGCACACCACACACCACTGACAGTACACAATGTACCACACCCCCATCAGACACCCAGCGCACCACACACCACTGACAGTACACAATGTACCACAGCCCCATCAGACACCCAGCTCACCACACACCACTGACAGTACACAATGTACCACAGCCCCATCAGACACCCAGCGCACCGCACACCACTGACAGTACACAATGTACCGCACCCCCATCAGACACCCAGCGCACCGCACACCACTGACAGTACACAATGTGCCACAGCCCCATCAGACACCCAGCGCACCGCACACCACTGACAGTACACAATGTACCACACCCCCATCAGGCACCCAGCACACCACACACCACTGACAGTACACAATGTACCACACCCCCATCACGCACACAGCACACCGCACACCACTGACAGTACACAATGTACCACACCCCCCATCAGACACCCAGCACACCACACACCACTGACAGTACACCATGTACCACACCACCATCAGGCACCCAGCACACCGCACACCACTGACAGTACACAATGTACCACAACCCCATCAGACACCCAGCACACCGCACACCACTGACAGTTCACAATGTACCACACCCCCATCAGGGACCCAGCACACCACACACCACTGACAGTACACAGTATACCACACCCCCATCAGACACCCAGCACACCACACACCACTCACAGTACACAATGTACCACAGCCCCATCAGGCACCCAGCACACCACACACCACTGACAGTACACAATGTACCACAGCCTCATCAGACACCCAGCACACCGCACACCACTGACAGTACACAATGTACCACACCCCCATCAGGCACCAAGCACACCGCACACCACTGACAGTACACAATGTACCACAGTCCCATTCGGCACCCAGCACACCGCACAACACTGACAGTACACAATGTACCACACCCCCATCAGACACACAGAACACCGCACACCACTGACAGTACACAATGTACCTCACCCCCATCAGACACCCAGCACACCGCACACCACTGACAGTACACAATGTACCACAGCCCCATCAGACACCCAGCACACCACACACCACTGACAGTACACAATGTACCACACCCCCATCAGACACACAGCACACCACACACCCCTGACAGTACACAATGTACCACACCCCCATCAGACACTCAGCACACCGCATACCACTGACAGTACACAATGTACCACACCCCCATCAGACACCCAGAACACCGCACACCACTGACAGCACACAATGTACCACACCCCCATCAGATACCCAGCACACCACACACCACTGACAGTACACAATGTACCACAACCCCATCAGACACCCAGCACACCGCACACCACTGACAGCACACAATGTACCACACCCCCATCAGATACCCAGCACACCACACACCACTGACAGTACACAATGTACCACAACCCCATCAGACACCCAGCACACCGCACACCACTGACAGTACACAATGTACCACACCCCCATCAGACACCCAGCACACCACACACCACTGACAGTACACAATGTACCACACCCCCATCAGGCACCCAGCACACCGCACACCACTGACAGTACACAATGTACCACACCCCCATCAGACACCCAGCACACCGCACACCACTGACAGTACACAATGTACCACACCCCCATCAGACACCCAGCACACCGCACACCACTGACAGTACACAATGTACCACACCCCCATCAGGCACCCAGCACACCACACACCACTGACAGTACACAATGTACCACACCCCCATCAGGCACCCAGCACACCGCACACCACTGACAGTACACAATGTACCACACCCCCATCAGGCACCCAGCACACCGCACACCACTGACAGTACACAATGTACCACACCCCCATCAGACACCCAGCACACCACACACCACTGACAGTACACAATGTACCACACCCCCATCAGGCACCCAGCACACCACACACCACTGACAGTACACAATGTACCACACCCCCATCAGGCACCCAGCACACCGCACACCACTGACAGTACACAATGTACCACACCCCCATCAGGCACCCAGCACACCACACACCACTGACAGTACACAATGTACCACACCCCCATCAGGCACCCAGCACACCGCACACCACTGACAGTACACAATGTACCACACCCCCATCAGGCACCCAGCACACCACACACCACTGACAGTACACAATGTACCACACCCCCATCAGACACCCAGCACACCACACACCACTGACAGTACACAATGTACCACACCCCCATCAGACACCCAGCACACCGCACACCACTGACAGTACACAATGTACCACACCGCCATCAGGCACCCAGCACACCACACACCACTGACAGTACACAATGTACCACACCCCCATCAGGCACCCAGCACACCGCACACCACTGACAGTACACAATGTACCACACCCCCATCAGACACCCCGCACACCGCACACCACTGACAGTACACAATGTACCTCACCCCCATCAGACAGCCAGCACACCGCACACCACTGTCAGTACACAATGTACCTCACCCCCATCAGACACCCAGCACACCACACACCACTGACAGTACACAATGTACCTCACCCCCATCAGACACCCAGAACACCGCACACCACTGACAGTACACAATGTACCACACCCCCATCAGGCACCCAGCACACCACACACCACTGACAGTACACAATGTACCACAGCCCCATCAGACACCCAGCACACCGCACACCACTGACAGTACACAATGTACCACACCCCCATCAGACACCCAGCACACCGCACACCACTGACAGTACACAATGTACCACACCCCCATCAGACACCCAGCACACCACACACCACTGACAGCACACAATGTACCACAGCCCCATCAGACGCACAGAACACCACACACCACTGACAGTACTCAATGTACCACACCCCCATCAGACACCCAGCACACCGCACACCACTGACAGTACACAATGTACCACACCCCCATCAGGCACCCAGCACACCGCACACCACTGACAGTACACAATATATCACACCCCCATCAGACACCCAGCACAGCACACACCACTGACAGTACACAATGTACCACACCCCCATCAGACACCCAGCACACCGCACACCACTGACAGTACACAATGTACCACACCCCCATCAGACACCCAGCACACCACACACCACTGACAGTACACAATGTACCACACCCCCATCAGACACCCAGCACACCGCACACCACTGACAGTGCACAATGTACCACAGCCCTATCAGGCACCCAGCACACCGCACACCACTGACAGTACACAATGTACCACACCCCCATCAGGCACCCAGCACACCACACACCACTGACAGTACACAATGTACCACAGCCCCATCAGGCACCCAGCACACCACACACCACTGACAGTACACAATGTACCACACCCCCATCAGGCACCCAGCACACCGCACACCACTGACAGTACACAATGTACCACACCCCCATCAGGCACCCAGCACACCGCACACCACTGACAGTACACAATGTACCACACCCCCATCAGGCACCCAGCACACCACACACCACTGACAGTACACAATGTACCACACCGCCATCAGGCACCCAGCACACCACACACCACTGACAGTACACAATGTACCACAGCCCCATCAGGCACCCAGCACACCGCACACCACTGACAGTACACAATGTACCACACCCCCATCAGGCACCCAGCACACCGCACACCACTGACAGTACACAATGTACCACACCCCCATCAGACACCCAGCACACGGCACACCACTGACAGTACACAATATATCACACCCCCATCAGACACCCAGCACAGCACACACCACTGACAGTACACAATGTACCACACCCCCATCAGACACCCAGCACACCGCACACCACTGACAGTACACAATGTACCACACCCCCATCAGACACCCAGCACACCACACACCACTGACAGTACACAATGTACCACACCCCCATCAGGCACCCAGCTCACCGCACACCACTGACAGTACAGAATGTACCACACCCCCATTAGACACCCAGCACACCACACACCACTGACAGTACACAATGTACCACAGCCCCATCAGACACCCAGCACACCGCACCCCACTGACAGTACACAATGTACCACACCCCCCATCAGACACCCAGCACACCGCACACTACTGACAGTACACAATGTAACACACCCCCCATCAGGCACCCAGCACACCGCACACCACTGACAGTACACAATGTGCCACACCCTCATCAGACACCCAGCACACCACACACCACTGACAGTACACAATGTACCACAGCCCCATCAGACACCCAGCACACCGCACACCACTGACAGTACACAATGTACCACACCCCCATCAGACACCCAGCACACCGCACACCACTGACAGTACACAATGTACCACAGCCCCATCAGACACCCAGCAAACCGCAAACCACTGACAGTACACAATGTACCACAGTCCCATCAGACACCCAGCACACCGCACACCACTGACAGTACACAATGTACCACACCCCCATCAGACACCCAGCACACCGCACACCACTGCCAGTACACAATGTACCACAGCCCCATCAGACACCCAGCACACCGCACACCACTGACAGTACACAATGTACCACACCCCCATCAGACACCCAGCACACCGCACACCACTGACAGTACACAATGTACCACACCCCCATCAGACACCCAGCACACCGCACACCACTGACAGTACACAATGTACCACACCCCCATCAGACACCCAGCACACCGCACACCACTGACAGTACACAATGTACCACACCCCCATCGGACACCCAGCGCACCACACACCACTGACAGTACACAATGTACCACACCCCCATCAGGCACCCAGCACACCACACACCACTGACAGTACACAATGTACCACAGCCCCATCAGACACCGCACACACCGCACACCACTGACAGTACACAATGTACCACACCCCCATCAGACACCCAGCACACCACACACCACTGACAGTACACAATGTGCCACACCCACATCAGACACCCAGCTCACCACACACCACTGACAGTACACAATGTACCACACCCCCATCAGACACCCAGCACACCGCACACCACTGACAGTACACAATGTACCACACCCTCATCAGACACCCAGCACACCGCACACCACTGACAGTACACAATGTGCCACACCCACATCAGACACCCAGCTCACCGCACACCACTGACAGTACACAATGTACCACACCCTCATCAGACACCCAGCACACCGCACACCACTGACAGTACACAATGTACCACACCCCCATCAGACACCCAGCACACCGCACACCACTGATAGTACACAATGTACCTCACCCCCATCAGACACCCAGCACACCGCACACCACTGACAGTACACAATGTACCACACGCTCATCAGACACCCAGCACACCGCACACCACTGACAGTACACAATGTACCACACCCCCATCAGACACCCAGCACACCGCACACCACTGATAGTACACAATGTACCACACCCCCATCAGACACCCAGCACACCGCACACCACTGACAGTACACAATGTACCTCAACCCCATCAGACACCCAGCACACCGCACACCACTGACAGTACACAATGTACCACACCCCCATCAGACACCCAGCACACCGCACACCACTGACAGTACACAATGTACCACACCCCCATCAGACACCCAGCACACCGCACACCACTGACAGTACACAATGTACCACACCCCCATCAGACACCCAGCTCACCGCACACCACTGACAGTACACAATGTACCGCACCCCCATCAGACACCCAGCGCACCGCACACCACTGACAGTACACAATGTACCGCACCCCCATCAGACACCCAGCGCACCACACACAACTGACAGTACACAATGTACCACAGCCCCATCAGACACCCAGCGCACCGCACACCACTGACAGTACACAATGTACCGCACCCCCATCAGACACCCAGCGCACCGCACACCACTGACAGTACACAATGTACCACACCCCCATCAGGCACCCAGCACACCACACACCACTGACAGTACACAATGTACCACAGCCCCATCAGACACCGCACACACCGCACACCACTGACAGTACACAATGTACCACACCCCCATCAGACACCCAGCACACTGCACACCACTGACAGTACACAATGTGCCACACCCACATCAGACACCCAGCTCACCACACACCACTGACAGTACACAATGTACCACACCCCCATCAGACACCCAGCACACCGCATACCACTGACAGTACACAATGTACCACACCCTCATCAGACACCCAGCGCACCGCACACCACTGACAGTACACAATGTACCACAGCCCCATCAGACACCCAGCGCACCGCACACCACTGACAGTACACAATGTACCGCACCCCCATCAGACACCCAGCGCACCACACACCACTGACAGTACACAATGTACCGCACCCCCATCAGACACCCAGCGCACCACACACCACTGACAGTACACAATGTACCACAGCCCCATCAGACACCCAGCGCACCGCACACCACTGACAGTACACAATGTACCGCACCCCCATCAGACACCCAGCGCACCGCACACCACTGACAGTACACAATGTACCACACCCCCATCAGGCACCCAGCACACCACACACCACTGACAGTACACAATGTACCACAGCCCCATCAGACACCGCACACACCGCACACCACTGACAGTACACAATGTACCACACCCCCATCAGACACCCAGCACACTGCACACCACTGACAGTACACAATGTGCCACACCCACATCAGACACCCAGCTCACCGCACACCACTGACAGTACACAATGTACCACACCCCCATCAGACACCCAGCACACCGCATACCACTGACAGTACACAATGTACCACACCCTCATCAGACACCCAGCACACCGCACACCACTGACAGTACACAATGTGCCACACCCACATCAGACACCCAGCTCACCGCACACCACTGACAGTACACAATGTACCACACCCTCATCAGACACCCAGCACACCGCACACCACTGACAGTACACAATGTACCACACCCCCATCAGGCACCCAGCACACCGCACACCGCTGCCAGTACACAATGTACCACACCCACATCAGGCACCCAGCACACCGCACACCACTGACAGTACACAATGTACCACACCCCCATCAGACACCCAGCACACCGCACACCACTGACAGTACACAATGTACCACACCCCCATCAGACACCCAGCACACCGCACACCACTGACAGTACACAATGTACCTCAACCCCATCAGACACCCAGCACACCGCACACCACTGACAGTACACAATGTACCACACCCCCATCAGACACCCAGCACACCATACACCACTGACAGTACACAATGTAACACACCCCCATCAGGTACCCAGCACACCGCACACCACTGACAGTACACAATGTACCACAGTCCCATCAGGCACACAGCACACCGCACACCACTGACATTACACAATGTACCACAGCCCCATCAGACACCCAGCACACCGCACACCACTGACAGTACACAAAGTACCACACCCCCATCAGACACCCAGCACACCACACACCACTGACAGTACACAATGTACCTCACCCCCATCAGACACCCAGCACACCACACACCACTGACAGTACACAATGTACCTCATCCCCATCAGACACCCAGCACACCGCACACCACTGACAGTACACAGTGTACCACACCCCCATCAGGCACCCAGCACATCGCACACCACTGACAGTACACAATGTACCACACCCCCATCAGACACCCAGCACACCACACACCACTGACAGTACACAATGTACCACACCCCCATCAGACACCCAGCACACCGCACACCACTGACAGTACATAATGTACCACACCCCCATCAGACACCCAGCGCACCGCACACCACTGACAGTACACAATGTGCCGCACCCCCATCAGACACCCAGCGCACCGCACACCACTGACAGTACACAATGTACCGCACCCCCATCAGACACCCAGCGCACCACACACCACTGACAGTACACAATGTACCACAGCCCCATCAGACACCCAGCGCACCGCACACCACTGACAGTACACAATGTACCGCACCCCCATCAGACACCCAGCGCACCGCACACCACTGACAGTACACAATGTACCACACCCCCATCAGACACCCAGCACACCACACACCACTGACAGTACACAATGTACCACACCCCCATCAGACACCCAGCACACCGCACACCACTGACAGTACACAATGTACCACACCCCCATCAGACACCCAGCACACCGCACACCACTGACAGTACACAATGTACCACAGCCCCATCAGACACCCAGCGCACCGCACACCACTGACAGTACACAATGTACCACACCCCCATCAGGCACCCAGCACACCACACACCACTGACAGTACACAGTGTACCACACCCCCATCAGACACCCAGCACACCACACACCACTGACAGTACACAATGTACCACACCACCATCAGGCACCCAGCACACCGCACACCACTGACAGTACACAATGTACCACAACCCCATCAGACACCCAGCACACCGCACACCACTGACAGTTCACAATGTACCACACCCCCATCAGGGACCCAGCATACCACACACCACTGACAGTACACAGTGTACCACACCCCCATCAGGCACCCAGCACACCACACACCACTGACAGTACACAATGTACCACACCCCCATCAGACACCCAGCACACCACACACCACTGACAGTACACAATGTACCACACCCCCATCAGACACCCAGCACACCACACACCACTCACAGTACACAATGTACCACACTCCCATCAGACACCCAGCACACCACACACCACTGACAGTACACAATGTACCACACCCCCATCAGGCACCCAGCTCACCGTACACCACTGACAGTACACAATGTACCACACCCCCATCAGACAGCCAGCACACCGCACACCACTGACAGTACACAATGTACCACAGCCCCATCAGACACCCAGCACACCGCACACCACTGACAGTACACAATGTACCACACCCCCATCAGACACCCAGCACACCGCACACCACTGACAGTACACAATGTACCACATCCCCATCAGACACCCAGCACACCACACACCACTGACAGTACACAATGTACCACAGCCCCATCAGACACCCAGCACACCGCACACCACTGACAGTACACAATGTACCACACCCCCATCAGACACCCAGCACACCACACACCACTGACAGTACACAATGTACCACACCCCCATCAGACACCCAGCACACCGCACACCACTGACAGTACACAATGTACCACACCCCCATCAGACACCCAGCACACCGCACACCACTGACAGTACACAATGTACCACACCCCCATCAGACACTCAGCACACTGCACACCACTGACAGTACACAATGTACCACACCCACATCAGACACCCAGCACACCACACACCACTGACAGTACACAATGTACCACACACCCATCAGACACCCAGCACACCGCACACCACTGACAGTACACAATGTACCACAGCCCCATCAGACACCCAGCACACCGCACACCACTGACAGTACACAATGTACCACACCCCCATCAGACACCCAGCACACCGCACACCACTGAGTGTCTGTGTGTGTATTACAGTGTGTGTGTGTGTGTGTGTTAGTGTCTGTGTATGTGTGAGTGTATTACTGTCTCTGTCTGTGTGTGTAAGTGTATTACTGTATGTGTGTGTGTGAGTGTGTGTCAGTGTCTGTGTTTATGTTAGTGTCTGTGTGCGTGTGTGTGAGTGTATTAATGTGTGTGTGTGTTACTGTCTCTGTATGTGTGTGTTTGTGTGTCAGTGTCTGTGTGCGTGTGTGTGTTACTGTCTCTGTGAGTGTGCGTGTGTGTGTGTTACTGTCTGTGTGTGTGTGTGTGTGTGTGTCAGTGTGTGTGTGTTACTGTCTCTGTGTGTGTGTGTGTGGG
This sequence comes from Scyliorhinus torazame, assembly GCF_047496885.1. Taxonomy (NCBI): domain Eukaryota; kingdom Metazoa; phylum Chordata; class Chondrichthyes; order Carcharhiniformes; family Scyliorhinidae; genus Scyliorhinus; species Scyliorhinus torazame. The sequence goes on along the minus strand of NW_027308496.1, from coordinate 35,210 downwards.
AGTGTGTGTCAGTGTCTGTATGTGTGAGTGTGTTTTTGTCTGTGTGTGTGAGTGTATTACTGTGTTTGTGTGTGTGTGTTAGTGTCTGTGTGTGTGTCAGTGTATTACTGTGTGTGTGTGTGAGTGTGTCAGTGTCTGTGTGTGTGTTACTGTCTCTGTATGTATGTGTGTGTGTGTGTGAGTGTGTTACTGTCTCTGTATGTATGTGCGTGTGTGTGTGTATGTGTGTTACTGTCTCTGTATGTGTGTGTTTGTGTGTCAGTGTCTGTGTGTGTGTGTGTTACTGTCTGTGTGTGTGTGTGAGTGTGTGTTACTGTCTCTGTATGTATGTGTTTGTGTGTCAGTGTCTGTGTGTGTGTGTGTTACTGTCTCTGTATGTATGTGTTTGTGTGTGAGTGTGTGTTACTGTCTGTGTGTGTGTGTGTGTTACTGTCTCTGCGTGTGTGTGTGTGTGTGTTACTGTCTCTGTATGTATGTGTTTGTGTGTGTGAGTGTGTGTTACTGTCTGTGTGTGTGTGTGTTACAGTCTCTGTGTGTGTGTGTGAGTGTGTGTTACTGTCTCTGTATGTATGTGTTTGTGTGTCAGTGTCTGTGTGTGTGTTACTGTCTCTGTATGTATGTGTTTGTGTGTCAGTGTCTGTATGTGTGAGTGTGTTTTTGTCTGTGTGTGTGTGTATTACTGTGTGTGTGTGTGTTAGTGTCTGTGTGTGTGTCAGTGTATTACTGTGTGTGTGTGTGAGTGTGTCAGTGTCTGTGTGTGTGTTACTGTCTCTGTATGTATGTGTGTGTGTGTGAGTGTGTTACTGTCTCTGTATGTATGTGCGTGTGTGTGTGTATGTGTGTCACTGTCTCTGTATGTGTGTGTTTGTGTGTCAGTGTCTGTGTGTGTGTTACTGTCTCTGTATGTGTGAGAGTGTGTGTCAGTGTCTGTATGTGTGAGTGTGTTTTTGACTGTGTGTGTGAGTGTATTACTGTGTGTGTGTGTGTCAGTGTCTGTGTGTGTGTGTTACTGTCTCTGTATGTGTGTGAGTGTGTGTCAGTGTCTGTATGTGTGAGTGTGTTTTTGTCTGTGTGTGTGAGTGTATTACTGTGTGTGTGTGTGTTAGTGTCTGTGTGTGTGTCAGTGTATTACTGTGTGTGTGTGTGAGTGTGTCAGTGTCTGTGTGTGTGTTACTGTCTCTGTATGTATGTGTGTGTGTGTGTGAGTGTGTTACTGTCTCTGTATGTATGTGCGTGTGTGTGTGTATGTGTGTTACTGTCTCTGTATGTGTGTGTTTGTGTGTCAGTGTCTGTGTGTGTGTGTGTGTTACTGTCTCTGTATGTGTGTGAGTGTGTGTCAGTGTCTGTATGTGTGAGTGTGTTTTGTCTGTGTGTGTGAGTGTATTACTGTGTGTGTGTGTTAGTGTCTGTGTGTGTGTCAGTATATTACTGTGTGTGTGTGTGAGTGTGTCAGTGTCTGTGTGTGTGTTACTGTCTCTGTATGTATGTGTGTGTGTGTTACTGTCTCTGTGTGTGTGTGTGAGTGTGTTACTGTCTCTGTATGTATGTGTTTGTGTGTCAGTGTCTGTGTGTGTGTGTGTGTTACTGTCTCTGTATGTGTGTGTTTGTGTGTCAGTGTGTGTGTGTGTGTGTGTTACTGTCTCTGTATGTATGTCTGTGTGTGTGAGTGTGTGTTACTGTCTGTGTGTGTGTGTGTGAGTGTGTGTTACTGTCTCTGTGTGTGTGTGTGTGAGTGTGTTACTGTCTCTGTATGTATGTGTTTGTGTGTCAGTGTCTGTGTGTGTGTGTGTGTTACTGTCTCTGTATGTATGTGTTTGTGTGTCAGTGTCTGTATGTGTGAGTGTGTTTTTGTCTGTGTGTGTGAGTGTATTACTGTGTGTGTGTGTGTTAGTGTTTGTGTGTGTCAGTGTATTACTGTGTGTGTGTGTGAGTGTGTCAGTGTCTGTGTGTGTGTTACTGTCTCTGTATGTGTGTGTGAGTGTTTTACTGTCTCTGTATGTATGTGCGTGTGTGTGTGTATGTGTGTTACTGTCTCTGTATGTGTGTGTTTGTGTGTGAGTGTGTGTGAGTGGGAGTGTGTTACTGTCTCTGTATGTGTGTGAGTGTGAGTGTGTGTTACTGTCTGTGTGTGTGTGTGAGTGTGTGTTACTGTCTCTGTGTGTGTGTGAGTGTGTTACTGTCTCTGTATGTGTGTGTTTGTGTGTCAGTGTCTGTGTGTGTGTGTGTGTTACTGTCTCTGTATGTATGTGTGTGAGTGTGTGTTACTGTCTGTGTGTGTGTGTGTGAGTGTGTGTTACTGTCTCTGTATGTGTGTGTGAGTGTGTGTTACTGTCTCTGTGTGTGTGTGTGAGTGTGTGTTACTGTCTGTGTGTGTGTGTGAGTGTGTCAGTGTCTGTGTGTGTGTGTTTGTGTGTTACTGTCTCTGTGTGTGTGTGTTACTGTCTGTGTGTGTGTGTGTGTGTTAGTGTCTCTGTATGTGTGTGTGTGTTTGTGTGTCAGTGTATGTGTGTGTGAGTGTGTTACTGTCTGTGTGTGTGTGTTTGTGTGTCAGTGTCTGTGTGTGTGAGTGTGTTACTGTCTGTGTGTGTGTGTTTGTGTGTCAGTGTCTGTGTGTGTGAGTGTGTTACTGTCTGTGTGTGTGTGTGAGTGTGTTACTGTCTCTCTGTGAGTGTGTGTGTGTGTTACTGTCTCTGTGTGTGAGTGTGTGTATTAGTATATATTTATTTCACTCCCTCCACACCACGCCGACCATACTTGTGATGTCTTTCCCAGGCTGATGTATAATTTCATTGTGTATTTCCCTTCCTCACAGTGAACCTCATCACAATTGTGGTCCTGAAGAGAAGAAACTGCGGGCTGTCCAAATGTGTGACTTGTTACCTGTTGGCCATGGCAGTGGGGGATCTCCTGGTCGTGATTCTCGACCTGATATTCAGACACATTCCCATTGTTTTTAGGGAACAGTTTTATTTCCTGCGGTCCATCCCCGTGTGTAATATCCACGCCGCCCTGCTTTATGCAGCCACTGACTGTTCTGTCTGGTTCACCGTCACTTTCACCTTTGATCGATTTGTGGCCATTTGTTGCCCGAGGCTGAAAAGTAAATATTGCAGCGAGAAAGCGGCGGCTGTGGTTCTGGGGACAGTGGCTGTGCTGAGCTGTCTGAAGGACATTTCCTGGGGGGTGATGCTGGCCGGTGGGTATCGGCTGTGGAACGACCCCTGGTTTTGTGATGTCACAATGGGTGTTCAGTCCTCTCCGGTCTGGGGACCAATCGAGTTCCTCCACCACATTCTAACCCCGGGTGTTCCATTCGCCCTGATTCTGCTGCTCAATGTTCTCACCGTCAGACACATTGTCCTGAGCAGCAGGGCCCGCAGGAGACTCCGGGCTCACAGCAGTGGGCACAGTGCCCGAGACCCGGAGATGGAGAGTCGCAGCAAATCCATCATCTTACTCTTCGTTATCTCCGCCAACTTCATCCTGTTATGGTCAACGGTAATGGTTTATTCTATATGGAACCGGATGCGGTGGCTGGGGTATAAGTCTGTATGGTTAGATTATTATGTTATGGAATTGGGCTTCATGCTGCAGCTCCTGAGCTGCTGCACAAACACTGCGATTTACGCCGTGACACAGACTCAGTTCAGGCAGCAGTTGAAAAATGTGCTGAAAGTTCCCTTTCGTTCAATTCTTCAATTCATTAAATTCTGAGAGGAAACCCCACCCACTCGGCATCTCTCTCCTCGCGTTGCCGGTAAAACTGACCCTCCCCAGCCAGCCTCACCCTGACTTACCATTCTGCATGACCAGGACTATCGGTGGGAGGGTGTGACTCCCCCCATTGCCGATCAGCTGGGTCTGTGCTTCCCCGCATTGCCGATCAGCTGGGTGTGTGCTTCCCCCCATTGCCGATCAGCTGGATGTGTGCTTCCCCCCATTGCCGATCAGCTGGATGTGTGCTTCCCCCCATTGCTGATCAGCTGGGTGCGTGCTTCCCCACATTGCCGATCAGCTGGGTGTGTCCTTCCCCCCATTGCTGATCAGCTGGGTGTGTGCTTCCCCCCATTGCCGATCAGCTGGGTGTGTCCTTCCCCGCATTGCCGATCA